>NW_010973137.1:0-1794 GCF_000737465.1 Haliaeetus leucocephalus
CGCTAAGTTTTGGACATTTAATTATTAAAACCTATTGTTGGATTCAACGGAAGAGAAAGAAAATGCGTGTTGAGCCTCAATCAGAAAATATAAAATAATCTTTCTCATTTTGAAACACAGCTAACCCCCCTCAGGAATGCTCAGCTCGTCTGTATTTAAGAAAGTGTACTCTACTGATGAAACATTGACTGATCATTTGCTTTTGCAAAACTTCTTCCATACAACAAGGTTGTCAAAGACAAAGCCAAGCAAATGGAACAAAAGCAGCTTTGAGAAGGTAATGTAAACCCATCTTGCTTGCATTAGCTTCAAGACCTTATTGCAGCATTTCAGTAACTTCATAAATTCCAGAACAGACCCTGAAAGAAGGCAAGAACAACACATTTCCTTCAACTTCAAATTAGCTTTCTGCTGGAGGGCTGCGAGCATCTGCCCACATGGATATTGTGGCATGATGAAGATGTTTACTTAACAACAAACAGCCATGATCTGTAGCATGTTAAAGAGAAAACCTAGATTCCTGCAGAGAAATAGTCTTAGACTCCTTTGTGTTCCAAAAATCTCTGCTGTTTCTCTCCTCACTTACTTGCATGTTTTACTTCTCATTGCATGACCATTTTTACACACAATCACGTCAGGTGGCTGGACTTGTAACCTCTGAGATCATGGATTTGGGCAATAAGCATGATCGCCTTTGCTTCTTCTTAAAACACTCAGATTCAATTTGAAATAGGTATTTCTTCAGCTGAAAAGCCAGGTTTCTGTGGCACTGTGCAGTCTGCAGCCTTCCAGGTCTGACAATTAATATAAGTAAGTCATGATCTTAGTTCCATTAAGTTGTGGTCATTAAACCATGCAGCTGGCAGCACAACACCTCTTGTGAACTGCTGTGGGTAGTCAGAACCCTTCTTAACCAGGATTTCTAGTGAAGCAATGCATTCAGTCCCTTATTCTTCAAAGCCGTTATATTTCCAATAAATACTGGAAAGCAATAGGTAGCAGCTGTAAGCTGTGCCTTGCTATTTATCTATTTTCAAGAGAAGCAAGCAGCAAAGTCTGCTACAGAAGGCCCACTGAAGGCATGAAGCATGTAAACTACAGCACCAGAGCCCATTTTCTGGGCCATTGGCAGTGTTCTTACTCGTTGCATGTTGCACACAAAAGTTGCAGCCCTTTGCCTGGTTTTGTTTTTACTACCAGTTTTACTACCAGTCTGAAGGTTAGCAGAGGGCAGTGCTGTCCAGACATGCTGGGCAATGGGGATTATACTGGGTGCCCTCCCAGAGTGTCTACAAGGCAGATGCCTGGGGTGAATTATTAGGGAAAGATTAGGTGAGACCACACAGGGATCCCTTCTGCAAGAGTACTAGTGGGGACCTGCCTGTGTCCTGGCCCTGGCATGGCTGGCCAGCAGCTGAGGGGCACCACTGGGCTGGGGCTGCTTCCCCATTGCAGCTCACCCAGTGCTGCCCTTGCCCCCTCCCCCTGCCGCAGGCCACCTGGAGATCCAGGAGAAGGCTGTGCATTTATGCTGACATGCAACCAAGGTTTAGATTTGTCTCCTTTTTGTTTGATCTGATTACAGACCATAATGCCATAAAGAAAAATCTGATTAGATCATGTAAGAGGCTAAGAAACATGCCTTTCTACTTGGGATGCCATGATAGGCAAGGGGTCTGGGATAAGAAAAGGGGAAGTTGAAAGTAGGATGCCTGCTTAAATTTAAAACCTGCAGCTACAATCTATATACTGCACTGTTCAAAATCAGTTACTGAATTGCTGCAGGTGGTAGGT
>NW_010973138.1:0-110000 GCF_000737465.1 Haliaeetus leucocephalus
AGAGGTGCATGTCTGAGCCAGCCTCTTCTGGCGTCTTTTTGAAAATCCTCAAATATACCTTTAGCATAGGAGCACATGTAATTTAATTAGCAAGTTAAGTTTTTGTAGCAGAGGGCTTTCTTAACTGTAGTTACTATGTGGAGGAAATTAATAGTTGAAATGGCTTTAATGCCTCTTCTGGTTATATGTGGGGAGAATTTAGAGGTGTTTATGCTTATAGCAGAGTTCATTGTTGTTGCCTAAGTAAGATGAGATCACAGAGACCATCAGAGTCCATGTTAACTAATGAGCAGAATACAGTCTTATTTTCAACCTTAAAAGGGCTCTGTTAACTTACAAGTTCATGTGTTAAATTTATTAGTTTTGACAGTTTTCTGGGATTAGTTATACACTTTCCATGTTTGCTGTCTTGGTGGGAATTTTTTTTATGTGTAGTCTCAATACAAGACATTTTTTAAAGTTTATTTGATACAAATAATTTGAAAAAAGTGCTAATGGTTCAATGGAACCTGGAAAGGAAACATTTGTTATGTTAAAAAAAAGTAGAAAGCACAGCAAAAGCTGTATTGTAGTATAAAAATCTGTTGTAGGGGAGGTGGATGTATTTGGGACAGCTGGAAGAGCTGCAGAAGGTTGTGTAAGGATTCCTTAGATATGATAGATATTCCTTAGATATGATTGTTGCATAGAACTGTCATGCCTAATCTTGAAGATTGTCTTCAGTTAATCTGGGAATGTAGATGTGTTCCAAACTGTATGAGGAAAAAGCTGGAATTGGAATATCGCAATCTATTTATTCCCTGCCAGTAAAAATGCTGTCATCTTAAGTTGTATTTTTCTTTTTATTAGTTGATTTTCTTCCCCTGTGGCAGCTTGTTTTTTGCTTTTGAATGGTAGGATGTTTTCCTGTAATGCCAGTTGCAAACTTCGAGCTTGCTTGCATTGTGGCCAAAAATCTGAGAACAATGATGACTCCATTATATCCAGTGAGAAAGGAATCTTTTGTACTACTTACTTTTAATTGCTAATTAAGCTAAGTCCTTGGTAGTTTGAAGGAATGGAATAGTTTATGCCCTCCACTTTAGACCAGTATTTGCTACTCAGTTGTGGAGAATGATGGAAGGGGTGATTTTCATTATGATTCCTAGATGAAAGTGACCTTCCTGAGAAAGTGAAAATGGGTAAGAGCACTCATTTTGCACAAGAAGCTCTCAGGATTCAGGGAACATGTGGTGCCTGTGGAACTGAGGAGCGGCTTAGGACTTCTGTGCTGCGCTGCTTAAGAAGGCCTAGCAACACCACCTGCCCCCTCCAAGGCTCTCTGTGGGTTTTGCTCGACTGCTCTGCTTTGCTTTCTATATTTAGTGTTTAAAGGTATTTTAGATTGTCTGGACAAGCAGCAGGAATCTTCTAGAAAAAGCTTGTTGATGTTCAGAGATTATTTTAATTTGTTCCTGATTTTTATTTTTTTAAGCATTGAGGTTAGAATGAAGCTTCCTTAATAGTGCAGCACTGGTTCCAGTGCATTAGAACTCACTTATTTTAAAGAATCTTCAGCACAGGTAAGTAGGAATTTTCTAACACCAGGAAACTGTGCCTCAAGAGGAGTGCGTAAGCAGATAAGCAGATTTACCAACTGAAACAGGAAACAATTCCAACTACAGGTCATTTCACAACTTCTGCCTCAGGGCTTTCTCACTTCCACAATCAGAACTCAAAAATGGGACAAACTGATTCAAAGCAATTCATTTATGACTGGCTCGCTTAAGGTCTGTCAGGCTTCAGACAGCTGGAAAGGAGAAGGAACACACTTCTGCTCCAGTGACTTAATTTTCATGATTTTTTTGTAGTATTTGAGGACCTTTCCAGATTTTTGTCATGTCATTGCTGAAAGTGATTAACTCGTATGTTTTCATAAGCAGATTACCTGTTTCACTTAGCACCTTGTTTGCCAGTGATTCCCTTTTCTAAAAAAAAAAAAAAAAGTTACTGAAGAGTAGTAGTTATCAGTACCTGTACATATTGGTGCCTGGGTTTAAGAATGAGTGTACTGCCAAATTCAGATAACCTCTTTGTGTTTATGTTCACACTTGGATCTCAGTTGGACAGTAGTCTCTGCTGCTATAGCTGTGCTGGCATTTTCTCTACCTCGGCAATCCCTACACAGCGTATGCTGACAGAAGTTATTCTGTTGGGATCATTGCACTGTTACGTGCAACGTCAGAATCAAAACCTGTTAGAACTCTCTACTGTTAACCCTTGTTGGAGGGTCAAACCAAGGTGTATGATTTTTTTCATACCCTAGTGTATGAGTGGACAGAACATGGTAGAGCTGATTTTTGTAAAACAGCAATGCTGCCCGTAGCTGAGGTCTTCATGTGCTGTTCTGGTGATACTTGTATTAATTTCAGCTTTCAGTATCTTCCATGCTTTCTAAAGAATGACAAATTCCTATCAGCCTTAAAACTTGTTGCAAGTAAGGTAATTTAGAGCCCAGGTCAGTGTGATCTTGCTGTTTGTTACCTCAAATGACCTGAAAAAGTATGTAATGTTGATCTGTACCATGATTGTGCAGGATTCGACTCTGGTTAGGATGGAATATTCTCTCGATGAAAACTATTCTGAAGTGATAGCTTTTAAGGAAATAAACATTTTTCAGAATCATTGCTTTTTGTCCTTAATAAAAGGTGTATCAGAAGTTATATAAGTTCTTCACTCAGTTGCAACTGCTGTACCAACTTACATTTTAATTATAAGCCACTATGTTCTTCCTTGTTTTTAACTTGGTTAGGACAAAACATTGGAAAATAACACTTTGTGGATTAAATCTGTACTGTAGGGGGAATGACTAGTGTTACTCAGATGATAGGTAGAAGAACATTATTAAACAATAGATACATTAAGATGATGCAACATTTATGTAACCTCATATTGCTTGTTAAATTGGTATTCATTTAAGTAGAACAAATTCGTACTTTGTTTAGAAACTAAAGGACAGACACTAAATGAGTAGGGCAGGTAGCATGGTACTGCCTCTCCTTCCACAGTCAGATAAGGGAATTTAATTTAATTGCTACTTCTGAATAATTTTGGCTCTTAGTGTAAAGGTGAGTTGTATTACTCCTTGAAATACATGTTAAAAATGAAATGTTGGGCTTTCTTCCTTCATGTATATCAAAATCTTGGCATTTGATTATCCCTTTGGTTGGAACTCTTGCTTTGCATGTAGAACTTAAAGGAAAATTTCTTTAGCTTTGGAGAAGGGATACCTCTTCGGAGTCATTATTGCACAGCACTTGCTCAGGGGATTGAGCTGAAATGAGAGGTGAAATTTCCATTGCCAGGGGGTGTTTGATGCAGAAAAGTGCCTATGAAGTTGCACTTGCACGTCTGTATGAAGTTGTAGCTCTGTATAAGTTGTCTTGTCTTTGGCTAGTTAGAAACAGTTAAAGCTTAAAGCTCCATTGCTTCTGTAATTTTGGCCTCCTAACCTCTCCAGCAAGTTAACTGATTCATTTTTATGTGTGTGTCCCCATGGTTCCTCCCTGCCCCCTGCAGCATTTCTAGCTCTGCTTATTTTAAATTCTGTATGCACCTAGCCCCATGTCATGTAAGTGTTGTGATGTGTCCGTCATAAGTTTGCATGTAGTTATATGAAAGGATGAGGGGGTGAAATACTCATTAATTTTAGAAAAATTAGTTTCAAGCAGTGTTTATGTTCAGTATTACTAATTAAATTCTCCACCTTTCCTTAAGTCTACTACTGTGCTTTTCAACTAATGCACGAATAAATATGCAAAAAGAACCTAATTAATTGTGGTAATAGCACTTTTTAATATACATATATATTTTAGAATGATCCTCAGTAGTTTTCTCTTGGACGCTATCATGCAAGTATTTAGTGTTTTATTTCTGTGCACGTAGCCTGCATTCTCTGTGGGGAAATATCTTCAGTATCAGCTACTTTTATGGAGGCAGTATGTAAAAGCCTTCAGTTTTTGACAAGTAGTGTGTCTGAACTCTTAGAGGTCTGAGTTGTGTTCTGTGTTCTCAGTGAACAAAATGTTGAGACCTCATACCCTGTAAGCATATCTGAACCACTACAAAAGCTTTGTAGATAATGGTTACCCAGAACTTTCTTCAGTGAGCTGAATTTTACTGCCCTGTGAGACTTTGTCATGTGTAACAGGTGTAGGCCTTGGAAGTAGTTTTACATTTACTTTCTGGAAGGAAAAATAACAAAAAATGTGTGATTGGAATGGGAGGAGGGAAGAAAGGGCAGATGGATAACAGCAGACTGTGGTTAGTGGGAAGATTTCTAATACAGGAAAGAGTAAGCAGCCAAATAGTGCTTCTGGAGGCATCTCAACAAAGTGGAGAAGACAGCCCCGGTATGCAGTGAGTCGGAGGTAGCATATAGCTTGGGCCACATAATTAAATCAGGAAGTTACGTGCTTATCTTCTCTCATGTTTAAAACTACTATAACCAGTGGAAGGAGGATCTCCCAAGATTTTGGAAAGCAGCCCACATTCAGAACATAAATGTCCCCATTGATCATGCGATCTAAATATAGGCCTCTGAAATATGAAAAGTTTTGCTTCCATCAGGCTATATGGTAGGTGAGGGAAAGGAGATCACAGGATGGAGAAGGCTTGCAATGCTAAACTTGGGTTAAGAAGTACACCTTATAGTGGCTTTTTTTTTTGGTCTTAAGTGGCGCTAAGTTGCAAACCTCTTATTGTAGCAGAGCGATATGTGATATTTGCCTCACCTGCAAGCCTGTATGTCAGATATAAACCGACCAGTTAGTTGCATCTGGAACATGGTAGGTAGTAGGTGAGTGCCAGTGGTTGTAAATGAGTCCTGGAAATGAATGAGAGACAAGCCCAGCTTTTTGGGGGGGAAATTTTGAATGCACAACCCACAAGTCTTTTAAACTATAACAGATGGAGGAGGATGGGGGAGGGATATTTGAGAATTGCACAGTATCCTTTAGCTAGGGACCGCTTTGCCATATGCAGTCCCCCTGGAATACAACTACTCAGATTGCTGTAGTAAGAGAAAGGATTATTTCTTTTGTCCTCCCCTTCCCTGCAAATTCAGTGTTAACAGCACAAAATTTTGGTTTATGCAGTGAACTTTGTTCTGTGGTAGCTTGTGTCCCGACTGGTCTAGCAAGACTTTTAAAACCAGGGAGTGAAGTTGTTGTGCCTATGGACATAATTTTCACTCTGACTTCCATGAGTGACACTCCCTCTTTTCAGGTCTGTAATGTGCATGTGCTCATTTTGCCACTGCAACTGAAGTGGAGCTGCTTGTGGCATTCCTATGGCTCAGTTCTTAGGCTGCTTTCCAGAAAGACTCAGCTCTGCTTTTTTCTAAACTTGTTTTTTTCCCAGACCTGATGATCTGCCTCTCTACACCAACTTTGAGATTTGCATGTCATCCTTGTCTTATGCAACTGCTGATGGTCATAGTGACTTAGGTGTCCCTGAGCCTTCCTCCTGCCTGTACCAGACAGTGCTAAATAAATCATAGTGGTTTTCTTAAGGCACAGAAGTGTTCTTTCATTTGATTGTGCTAGCAGTCAGGCTCATGACATTTCTCAAGGAAAAGTCTTTCTGCATTGCATCACTACTAACATAACAATTCATACTTTTTTGCTTAATACCTTGACTGTAGAGTACGGCTACCCCTGATGCAGCTAGAGTACTAACAGCTGCTTCCCTGTGACTGTTGTCAGATCTTTGTGGACAGAACTGTGGTTATATGTATTTCCTGTTTTCAGGACGTTGTTTAGTTGCTCTGAGCCTTCTGGAAGGCCTCACACAAGATTCCACTTGCTAACAAACTATGTGTTAAATTTTATTGACAAAGGTCTTTTCACTTAGTACTTTTATACTTAGCATGTCACCCTGAAAACCTGTTTCATCAACCTAGAGCTACAGTTCCTATTTAAAAGGTATATTACATTTTCAGATAAACTGTACAAAAACAGTGATAGTGATACCACTGTCTGTAGCTTTCACTATAGTCATACAGCTATAGCTTTAGACAATGATAGCTTTTTCATAGTGAAAGCAAGTAGTAGGACACCAATACTGAAAATAACACTTTTCAAATTTTAAAATACTATGCCAGATTTAGACTTGGGCTGATGAAAATGGGTAATAAGTTTGCTGTTTGATTCTTGAGTCCTGAACAAAAATGACAGCAGAATCCAACTGTAATGCTGCATTTTGCTGGATCTGTTTCTTCTTTCACCATTTGCTTCTGATCTTGTTGGTAACATTTCTGTTTTGGAAAGAAAAATGGGTATTCATTGGCTTTATGAGAACTAAGAACATTTCAAAATAATAGGTGACAGTGGCTGTTTGTATGTATTTTGGAAAAAAGAGTAAGTCTGAGTTAGAAGCCTACTAACTAGATAAATGATGCAGCAGAAAGCAAATTGTATGCTACCCGTTTAAATGTGGGTGGGGGGAACATCTTTGGAAAAAAAAATGCTGTGAACAATTACTTGGAACATACTGCTTTTAGAGAACTTGAGATGGTAATTTAGCATTATAAAACTTTTAAAAATACCCTTTCTAATGTAACTGCCATGATTCCCCAATGCCTGTTTTTCTTGCAGCATCTTACTGATCGCTCTTGAGGTCAGAGAGCTGTTCATTCTTTTGGTATGTCGTGGTTTAACCCCAGCCAGCAACTAAGCAGCTGCTCTATCACTCCCCCTTAGATAGACAGGGGAGAGAAAATATATCGAAAGGCTCGCGCGTTGAGATAAGGACAGGAGAGATCACTCACCAATTACCGTCATGGGCAAACCAGACTTGACTTGGGGAAATTAATTTAAGTTATTGCCAATCAGATCAGAGTAGGGTAATGAGAAACAAAACCAAATCTCAGAACACCTTCCCCGCACCCCTCCCTTCTTCCCAGGCACAGCTTCACTCTCAGATTCTCTAACTAGCCCCTCCAGTGGCACAGGGGCACGGGGAATGGGGGTTGCAGTCAGTTCATCACACGTCTCTGCTGTTCCTTCCTCCTCAGGGGCAGGACTCATCACATTCTTCCCCTGCTCCAGCGTGGGGTCCCTCTCACGGGAGACAGTCTTCCACGAACTTCTCCAACATGGGTCCTTCCCACGGGCTGCAGTTCTTCACAGACTGCTCCAGCGTGGGTCCCTTTCATGGGCTGCAGTCCTTCAGGCACAGACTGCTCCAGCATGGGTCCCCCCAGGGTCACAAGTCCTGCCAGAAAACCTGCTCCAGCACGGGCTTCCCACGGGGTCACAGCCTCCTTTGGGCACCCCCCTGCTCCAGCGTGGGGTCCTCCAGGGTCTGCAGTGTGGATATCTGCTCCCCCGTGGACCTCCCTGGGCTGCAGGGGGACAGCCTGCCTCACCATGGTCTTCCCCACGGGCTGCAGGGGAATCTCTGCTCTGGTGCCTGGAGCACCTCCTCCCCCTCCTTCTTCACTGACCTGGGGGTCTGCAAGGTTGTTTCTCTCACATGTTCTCACTCCTCTCTCCTCCGGCTGCAGTTGCTGTTGTGCAGATTTCTTCCCCTTCTTAAATATGTTATCCCAGGGAGCTACCACCATCACTGATGGGCTTGGCCTTGGCCAGAGGCAGGTCCGTCTTGGAGCCGGCTGGCATTGGCTCTGTTGGACACAGGGGAAGCTTCCAGCAGCTTCTCACAGAAGCCACCCCTGCAGCCCCCCAATACCAAAACCTTGCCATGCAAACCCAATACAGGTACTATGCTATGGGTGGCAATGCATGTTGGGCATGAGACATCGAAATTTATTTAAAAAGTGATATCCAGTCTCATTTCTGTTGGTGTTTGGTGGGGGGATGTGGTTTTGTTTGTTACCTGTTTAAATGGTTTGTTAACAGAAAGTTATGAATAACCATTTTTTTTTTTTGCTTCAAGACCATTTTAATCTTAATTTTCTACATAAAGTTTTGGAAGCATATTACAGAACACATAATGTTACTGACTTTTTGTGAGCATTCTTACTCTTTTACTCTGTCATTTTTCTTTTCTGGGGAGTTGCGAAACTAAAACTTTTCTTAAAATTCAGGAGAAAATTATTTCACAAGTGAGTTCTGAAAAGCAGTTACCTTTGTGTAAAGGAAAGCTAGTTTGTATGAGGATGGGAAACTTCAGTTTTTACGTTAGGTGATACTGACATACCTGCACTGTTAGTACTTGTCTTGTTAGAGTAATGCTGAAACTAAAGCCAAAATATAATCTGAAAGACCATAATAGGTTTGGTTCTTAATAAATTAAATATATCTGCTAAAAATTGCATTCCTTCATTAATTAAAATTTAAAATTGAGATGCTCTGGAGAGTATCCAAGCACTGAATCCCACATGTATTTATGTTGTTGAAGCTGGCCAGATTTCAAATACTGTCTGTGGGTTTTGGGTCTGTAGTTGCACTCTCCACTTACAGACAGTGTGTTTGCCTCCTGTCTGGACAGTAGAGATGCTGTAGTTCAAAACCTTAAGAAGTTAGTTCAATCTTTTACCCAAGCTTTCTTAAATACTTTTATCCAGAAGTGCCTCAAGGGCATAAGCCCTTTGTTTCACAATTTAGCTCTTTATAGTAAGTAATTGGTATTGGTCTGTCACACTGTTAGAAATTGCTTTCAGAAATCCTGTGCAGAGTCTTCTAGAGAGAACACAAAAGAATACATAGGTTTACATGAGAGTTTTTGGCTGTTTTTGAAGCCTATCCCTTCATATTGCAGGCAGGTATGTCACAGATGCATAGATACATGTACTGTCATTATGTTCATGAAAATTGCTGTCTTAAAAGTGATAAAGGAGTATTAAAAGTGCTCTTTTGCCTCTACTGTTTTCATTCAAATACTATGCAAGTTCCTAATTTTCTGATTCTTCAAATCCTTTTTTTAATTTTCAGTCTAAAATTATACACATTTGTTTGTCTGTCAGTGCTGCTGTTAGGCTAAAATAGCTCTTCTCTTTCACTGGTTTTGTCCTGTTGGTCCTTGTAGAAAATAGTCATAGTAGCTTTTGATTTGCTAAGCTAAATGATCTGAGCTGATTTGACTTCCTTTTGCAAGAGAGACTTTTCTTCTTTCCTCTTATCCCTGCAGTTCTCTTCTGAATTTATCTTTTCTGAACACAGGGAAACTATATGGAATGCTGCAGATCAAATCTGCTGAGATGGTATTAATATTTCTGCTTTTAGAACAGGTTGCTCCCAGTCTCTCCTACTGCAAGAGCTTGGGAGCATCAACTGAAACTACCAGGAAGCAAATTCAGAACAAATATAAGATGGTTCCTTCCAGTTAATCTGTGGATGCTGCACTAGACTGACTATTGGTCTGACGTATCATGGTCATCTTATTTTATCTCTGTTGGAAGTTTATCCTTTGTTGAACTCCAGAATTGTGTATGCTTCTTTTATCTGCTTTATGTTGGCAGCATATACTCATCTTGGTTTGTTGCCTCATAGTCCAATAATTAATGTACTTGAGGGGTTTTTGAGTAGTTTAAATAAGCGTGTTGTGGAGTTCAGGATCTTACATGGCTGTGTAGTGTTTTACTACTACATGCCTCCTAGATTTACTTGAAAAAATCCATCTGTGGCATGCTGATGGGTGTGTTTTCAAGTTGTAATAGCCTCACCTCATTTATAGTTGATAGACCTAAAATAATATTGTAAATTCAGTCCAAAGGCCAATATCGTATCATTGCAAATTATGGAGATAATGATAGGCTACCACCAATAAGTATACTTAAAAGGTGAACTACTGTAATATTATGTTGAATTTTGTCCTGCTTGAACACTATTAAATACCTGTGAAAATGGATTTTAGGTAGAGCTTGGCCTGACTCGCAGGAAAAATGAAAGCATGTAAGCATGTTGAACTGTATGTGAAACAAGTACAGGAGACTGTGATCCAGAGTCTCAAATCTCATTTCATTACTACACAGAAGGAACAAATTTTGACAAATTTATTTACAACTGCTGCACATTGTGCATCATAACTGTACTGTGAAGTGTTGCGGTGATAAGGAGAATGGTGTTGAGGTTATGCTCCTTTTAGTCTGCCTGGGTGTGAGAGGAACTAGCATAAAGTTAGCAGCCAAGTCTTTATATCTGGAGAGGCAGGGAAATAAAATTAACAAGAGCTACAAACTTGATTTTAATATTCCACAAAGACTTTCGGTTTTTCAAGTTATCTCATAGCAAAAAAAGTCTCAAATGTATTTTCAGTATACTGTATTTTTGTTCTTCTTAGCATTAATTAAGAGTCAGCTCTGTGTGGTTTGTCCTGCTAGCCTGCAAATAGGCTAATAAAATATTTAAATCTTATGCCTACAACTTGTAACACTTACTTCAAATGTGCTTTCCCCTGTCTCTGCTCTGATTCTAGGACTCCTTGTCATTTCCTTGGCTTACTTGCATGCCTCCTGGTTCTGCTTTTTCTGCAGGGCTGGGCCTTACTGTCTTCAGCTGTCAAAGACTCCACTTAAGGAGCTCTTGCACCTGCTCAGCATGTGGAGAGGAAGGAACTGGATGATCTTTAAGGTCCCTTCCAACCCAGGCCATTCTATGATTCTAAGGAGCAACAGATAAGAGAGGAAGCCCCCCGTCTGCTACGCTGGCTGGGGGAGCTTGTTCTGCCATAGCTATTTGGTACTAATTGGCCAAGAAGTTGAAAGCAGTTGCAGCCTTTCCATGCGCTGAACAGCAGCACAGACCTCACTAGTTAGGAGTTTTTCCCTGTAAGCCACATGCACCTCATGAGATGCCAGTTCTCCATCTGTGGCCTGAAGACAACATAAATAATCTCTCTTGGATGTGCAAGTGTTCACATTTCCAAGCTTAAGCATAAAGTTTACACACCTCCTGTTGCTTGCATAGGACAGGCCCCAGGTGGTCCAGAATGATGGGGTTTGCTTTATTTTGGATATAAATAAACCTGTTACTGCAGAAAACTATGAAAAATGAACCTTTTGTACTACAGTTGACACTTTAAAGTAAAGGGATTAAAAAGATTGACATTTGGGACTGACTTGCATGATACCCTTAGCCTTTTATGATTACTTGAAAATGTCTTTAATTTAAATTTGATGCATTTAAAAATGTTTTTAAACTCTCTCACCTTTGTATTTTTTCATCCTCCCCAAACATTCTCTACAGAGGGCTAATCACTTGTTCTCTGAGTGACTGGCATGATTGAAGTGATTTTTATGTAGAGATATATATTGGCTTTGTGTGGCAAGGTTTTGGTAGCGGGGGGGGGCAGTTACAGGGGTGGCTTTTGTGAGAAGCTGCTGGAAGCTTCCCCTGTGTCCAAGAGAGCCAATGCCAGCTGGCTCCCAGACGGACCTGCCTCTGGCCAAGGCCGAGCCCATCAGCGATAGTGGTAATGCCTCTGTGATAACATATTTAAGAAGGAAAAAAAAGTTGCTGGGACAGACAGAAATGGCAGCTGGAGGGAGGAGTGAGAACGTGTAAGAGAAACAGCCCTGCAGACCCGCAGGTCAGTGCAGAAGGAGGGCAGGAGGTGCTCCAGGCGCCGGAGCAGAGATTCCCCTGCAGCCCGTGGGGAAGACCATGGTGAGGCAGGCTGTCCCCCTGCAGCCCAGGGAGGTCCACGGGGGAGCAGATATCCACCTGCAGCCCGGGGAGAGAGGACCCCACGGTGGAGCAGGTGGATGCCCGAAGAAGGCTGTGACCCCGTGGGAAGCCTGTGCTGGAGCAGGGTCCTGGCAGGACCTGTGGATGACCCATGCTGGAGCCGTGTGCTCCTGAAGGACTGCAGCCCGTGGAAGGGACCCACGCTGGAGCAGTCTGTGAAGAACTGCAGCCCGTGGGAAGGACCCATGTTGGAGAAGTTCATGGAGGACTGTCTCCCGTGAGAGGGACCCCATGCTGGAGCAGAGGAAGAGTGTGATGAGTCCTGCCCCTGAGGAGGATGAAGCGGCAGAAATAACATGTGATGAACTGACCGTAAACCCCATTCCCTGTCCCCGTGCGCCGCTGCGGAGGGGTAGGTAGAGAATCTGAGAGTGAAGCTGTGCCTGGGAAGAAGGGAGGGGTGGAGGGAAGGTGTTCTGAGATTTGGTTTTGTTTCTCATTACCTTATTCTGGTTGATTGGTAATAAATTGAGTTAATTTTCCCCAAGTTGAGTCTGTTTTGCCCGTGATGGTAATTGGTGTGTGATCTCTCCTGTCCTTATCTTGACCCATGAGCCCTTTGTTATATTTTCTCTCCCTGGTCCAGCTGAGGAGGGGGGAGTGATAGAATGGCTTTAGTGGGCACCTGGCATTCAGCCAGAGTCAGCCCCCCACAAGATGCTATGTATTGGGTGAGTAATACTGGGGAGGCTGTTGTGCTGCCAGATGGAGTAGGGATGGAATGATAATGCAGTGAAGAAGGTGCTGTCTTTCAGGGCTTGAGTAAATTGTGATCTGTCTACATTCCTTCTCTGCCATTCCCCCCGATGAAGGTTTCGTCTCTCACTTGCATGTTCCTTCTTGCTCACTCCTTTATTCTGTGTGAGCTTTCATTTGCTGCTTCTGTGGCTGTGCCCAATGTGCTCTTTAGAACTTTATTCAGTATCTGACTGTTGTGCTTGCTTCATAGACTTTTTGTTTTGTTTTGCTGTTTTCCTTGTTTCCTCTCTAGGGGAATTGCTTGTTCCTGGTGACATACTGTTTTGACAGGGATTTTTCTACACTGTATCGTGGGGGTTTTAGGTATATTAATGAAGGCGAATGTAAAAGTGTGTGCACCTTTCCACATAACCTGTGTTGATGACATACTTTTCCTAATAACGGTGGGACCAGTACTTGAAAAAATAGTGTTCTGTGGAAATAAGCTTTCCTTGCATTGTGAAGTGTTCTTGTTGACTGCAGTTCTCACACTGGTATATTCTGGCAATGTAAAGATCTTCTATGATCCTGCCATTGAGTGCTTTGAAGGTGAATTTAACCGTTAAACAGAGATTACATTAGTGACAGTGTAATGGGAGACATGGGTATGCCCCATTCATCCAAAACCTTAAAAAGGAATACAGTCAACTTTTTAGTGTTGAAGAACTGTCTTTTTAATGAAAAACTTGAGTGACTTCATGCCCTGGGTCACTATGTTGCTGCATTTTTGCAGCCTCAAGTTGGCTGCATTTTGGAAACTATATTGCCTGTAAAACTGCTGAAGTTCCTTCTAAGGTTTTGTGTTAATGTATACATGAAATTGATGATGTCTGCCACTGTAAACAATATAGGATTTGGTCCTTCACCTGAAGGCCTGAGCCATTGCAGCTTCAGTTGAAGAGTCAGATACTTAACTTACCAGAACACCTTATCTTCTGTGAGTCTGTGGAGTATGGCATGTTCATGAAAAATAAAAGCTTCTTAACAAATGTCTGAAATGTATATAACTCAGTTATTTCTATAATTTCATTTTAAATGCAGCCCTACAGTAATCTATCAAAAAGAGATCTTTAAAGGTATTTGGTGTTTGAATCACATACACATGGTAGTTTATGAATGGTGCCAACAGCCTTTGAACTTCCTGATGTTAAACGCTGTGCTGCACATCTGTTCTTTTGACATACTTTGTCCCATTTCAAATCTCTGGTGATGGAGTTTGCACCTCTGTGGTTTTATAAAATGCTTTCTGACAGTTTGATTGTTTAAAGATGTTTGAATTTTCTCTCTGGTTCTGAGAGGCAAGCAGTTTTTTTAGTGCTTAGAGATACTGATTTAGTCACTCTTGAAAGGTAGTTACGGGTGCAACACAAGATAAATGCCAAGTTAAAGATTTGGGTTCCATAGAGTGGAATTCCATTTACCATTGCACGATTTTTAACTTTTAGTCTACAAATAGACATTTTTTAAGAAACAAATGGCTGTTAGCTATTTTCTGTGAAGTTTGGGACTGGCAAATGTAATCAACAGTGTAAGGGTAGTGAATTGTGTGTAAGCTTTTTTTTTTTTGCCTTTTTTTGTTTTTAAATCTGAGAAGTTTAGCTGGCTTAGAGGATTGGCCTTTGGACATAGGTATGTTGGAGTTGTATAGTGCTTTTCCTAAAGTGTAGTGACTAATTTTTGAGCCAGTTTTGTGATAAACTCATAAAATTCTATAGTTAATCATGGCTTGAAGGTGAGGATGCTATTTTTGGATTTTCAGTTATTTCTTAATTTTTAACCTATGCTGTTAAAATTGAAATCTAATCTGACTTTAACAATTTTTGTTTGTTTTATTGTTTTTAAATTAGAGTTACATATTAAGGAGTTAGGTGTGACTGGATGTAGAAGCCCATGTTATTGAGCACTGTTGTATGTATGGTTTGAATTGGCGGCTTCTTGTCCGCAAGTATTGGAGTATTGTGCATTATGTAGTCAGAGTATGTGGTAACTGAAAGTTAGGTCCAACAGAAGGGCATATTGTACCTTTTCCAGCTGGGCATGGTGGAAAAGAGTATTTGCAAATCCTTCTCTTGGAAGGAATAGCAGCATGATGGAATTGAGAAGAACTCATAATTTAGGCTATGTTTGCTAGTGTTCAGCCAAGACAGATGGTAGTGTGGCCCCAAACTTCTCAGCACCTTCCTCTAATGGATTGCATTCTTCTTTATCCAGTTTGTTTGTTTTAAATCACAAAATCACCTTGTCTACCCAGGGTCATACTGTAGTTGTGGGTGGAGAAAGGATAGGTGTACTGAGTTCTCCACGTTTAGGTGAAAACTTAGTCTCTGTCATTCTGCCTCTGTCCTGCTGTGAATCATACTGGTGACTTTTGGCTTTAAAGTGAGGTTGACTCTGGAATCTCATATTTAAGGCACTTGCTATGAGTATGGACAACTCAAATTGAAATGTTTGTTTCAAATTAGGCCAAGCCCTGAATCCTGGTCTTTTGTATCCTAAATGAATGCCCTTATTAGAGGCTTTTAATGTTTTGGGGTTTTTTTTGTGATTTTTTTTTTTGGTGTGTGTGTGTGCATTCCCCCCCACCCTGGCAATAGAATTGTTTTCTGACCTGCTGTACTTACCAGGAGCTGTGTCCTCTGAAGTAGGGCTCTGTCTTCTAGTTCAGTAGTATCCCTGAAAATACATAGAGATACATGGAGAATTGACATTAAGCTTGATACATGCATGTTTTTCCAATTAGTATTTGTCAAGGTCCATCTCTATATTGGATGTCAAATTTGATAGGGCTTGGGAAGCATTTCAAGAAGGAGGTCTTCTATGTAGCTCCAGGGGAATGTTAATGAAAACAGTCTGTGTTGACAACCTGCATGGCTATTTACCCTGCAGCTACGGGATTGTTCAGGATGTGTTGCCTGTGAAAATTCAGTTCAAAGTTTTGCTTATCAGAAGATTCTGCTGGCCAGTTGCTGAGCAATGTTTGAGTGTAATGCCATTTTACTTGGTGTTTTGTGCATATTATGATGCAAATGCATACTAGTAGCTAAAATAATTTGGACTTGCACTTTATAGTGCATAAATACCAATTCTGAAATCTATATGAATGTACACCCCGCACCTGTTATTGCTAAATAGCACAAGTAGACATCATTCATTTCCTAGAATGAGGTACACCAGCTTTTCCATTCAGAACTGGTACTGATCATTAGTTGTGTGACTGTATCTAGAGGACTGTATTCCTTTTATTTTCTCATTGCAATTTTTTTTCGTTCAGACTGCCACGTGAGGTGGGAAAGGTTAGGGATAAGGCTGGGTATTTGCAGGCAGTAGCCGAGAAGAGCTACAGCTCTTGATGGGAATTATTGCAGCGGTCTTCAAGGTGTTTACTGGGCATAAAGTTCTTCTCCAAAACATCATTCTATGCAAGCTGGTTTTCCTGCACATTTGGTTATGTTCCAGTGTTGCTCACTTTTATACGTGAGCGGCATTCCCATTGTCTAAGCATAATTAAGCAGCCACAAGAGGAGTATATATGAATGACAATGGAAAAAGGGACATGATACGTGGAGTGGTACATGTACGTGAGATTTCGGTGATGTGATGGAAAATCTTTGTGGGGCATCCTCCTGATATGCTGGCTTCTTTAGAAGTACCGGCATTCTGAGACTTTGAAGTAATGGTATTTCGGTATTTGAAAACAGGTTCCTTCCATTTAAATGTTTTTTTTATCCTTTGTGTCTTAATGTACCTTTACCAATTTTATGTCTCCTGTGGTGCTGAAAACTCCATACTTCCCACCCTATTATTAGCATTAGTTTTTACACTTTCTTTGTAAACGGCTCCTGACCTATTTTCATCTCCATTCTTCTTAAATAAATCTTCTTTTCCTTATATTTTCAGGCTAAGCTACCAACAATGTTTATTTCTGAAAACCAGGCCACCTCTGGCGCTTGAACCCTTTTGGAACTGAAATTTAGACTGTGCAGGTTCAGCAGAGCAGAGCAGTTAGTGGTAGTTTTTTAATATTTTACAGTAGTTGCTCTTCTATATTACCTTGTATTCAAACAACAGCACAGAAAATCATTCAACTTAGTCTGAAGCTAAGTATTTTCACAAATATATATTTGTTGTGTCAGTCTTTGTGGACTTTTTCTTATGCATATGTAGGTACATTGTTCTCTGTTTTAATACTTCTTTTCCAAGCTTCTTTATTCATTGCCATCTTTATGCTTGGTAGCTGATAGTCATTGTTACATTTTCAAAGACTTGTGTCCGGATCAGGAGATCTTTGCATAAATAACAGTTATTCAGATTTAAAGTTCGGGGTTTTTTCTTTGCTAAAACAGGCAGCTATTGATGCAGATGCTGGCTTTAATTGGTCTTTTTTTTTTTTTCTTTCTGTGTTGATTTTAATTGTATTTCTGAAGTTATTTACCCAATGAAATTGAGAACAGTTGTTTGTTTGATGTATGATATCTTACTAAAATCTATATGAAAATCTGTAGCCTCCTAGATACAACTGGTTTAACATTTTCAAAAAAAGGTAAATTTATCTTTCAAAGTTAACTGTCTAAATGTTCTGAAGTATGACATGCTTGCACCTCGGTTGTGATATTCTATGTTGGTATAGTTAAGAATTGCTAGAATAAAACAGATTTAGTAGTCTTAAATCTTAGTGTGTGGTGAACTATTCATTAGCTCTAGAACAATTGCTAAATTAAGGTACTGCAATTCTACTTGAAATAGAATTAATATGGTAAAAATAACAAAAAAAGTTCCTATATTCTTAGATAAAAATCAGCCTTTTCAATTGCCTGTGAAAAATCTACTGTTACTTTAAAAAAAAAAAAAGTGTTTTTTTTTTTAAAGAATATCTGGAGGATTTGGAATGGTGAAATTCCATACAAAATTTGTCATTATCTCCTGAGTCTTCTGATTATGAAATGTTTTCAGTGACAGAAGAGAGCATTCTGTTTGCTGATAGTTTAGAATTTGTTTTAATTTTCTGTATAATGTCAGTGTGTCTGTATATACATACACATCTATATTTGTAATTGTATCATACTGTATTTAAAAGAAGTAAAGGGGGGTGTTGCATCCTAAAGGTGATCTCAGAATTAATGGAGAGTGTTGTACTACCTTAACTCCAGTCAACAAATTTTTCATCAAAATGCAGTTGGTTATGGACACTGTCGGCTGAAAACGAGAGAAGCCTACACTATTGAGTTCACATCTGTCTGACAGAAAGCACTTGTAAAGAATGTCTTACAGTTGATAATAAGTGTTCTTTATTCAGTGGTGGCAAGTTCGTTTTTTTCCCCTTCTGCTAAAATGTCACTTTTCTCCATTTATCATTGGTTTGCATATATTTTATTTTGTATTCTGTTCTGCAGTTCTGTGCCTTTTGTGAAGCAGTATCCCTCATTTTTCAATGGTAATTGGCTTCAGGAAGAATTATTTCCAAGTTACTAGTGTCTCCTGTTTTCCGTCTGATCGTAGCGTTTGTTTTGGTGATACTAATTCTCCACAGTAGGTTTTGAAATTGTTAATTTTTTTTATGTTACTGTTTGTTTCTTATGGCAATAGTATGCTTCTTTCACTCCAGTCTCCAGAACATTTTTGATTTGTGTTGTTTACCTTTCAGTTAGTTTTTGTGTTAATTTTCACTTGTAAACTTAGCAACCTTGACCTTACTTCTGCTGTTTGCTGCTTCATTTCCTCTCTTTTACTTCTAGGTTATACTGAAGATGTAACAAATATTTCTTTCAAATGGTGCCTCTGGTAGATAAGTCCTAGACCATAGTAGTGTATTTTAAAGAAAGTGTTATCAAGCTATGCGTGTAGCTAATGTGCGCAACTGCTTTTCTTCTTTGTTGCTTACACTGTTTATTCTCGTGTCCTGTTTCATGAAGCAGTAATCACAGAAAAATATATAGGCCAAAATTGATGATACATTTCTTGAGAAATGCACGAGGAGGATCAGTTTCGATTGTTCTATGCTACTCATTGTCCCTGAAATAAGGACTTTGATCATAAATATTATTAGCAGATTAGAGTAACTTCCAGGCATTCCAATATACCATAGAAATTTTACAAGAACAAATGTGCTGAAGAGCCTGGTTCACGTTTTTCCTTCTTGAGGCCTAAGTCTCTTGGGGCATGAGCATGTTTGTGTCCAGTATGCTGTACTCCTAACACTCTTCTTGAGGCTTTTATATAATCATAGAATTATAGAATGGTTTGGATTGGAAGGGACCTTAAAGTTCATCTAGTTGCACCCCCCCTGCCATGGGCAGGGACACCTTCCACTAGACCAGGTTGCTCAAAGCCCCATCCAGCCTGGCCTTGAACACTGCCAGGGATGGGGCATCCACAACCTTTCTGGGCAACCTGTTCCAGTGCCTCACCACCCTCACGGTAAAGAACTTCTTCCTTACATCTAATCTGTGTCTACCCTCTCTCAGTTTAAAGCCATTACCCCTTGTCCTATCACTACATGCCCTTCCAAAAAGTCCTTCTCCAGCTTTCCTGTAGACCCCCCCACCCCAGCTCTCTCAGCCTGTCCTCATAGGAGAGGTGCTCCAGCCCTCTGATCATCTTCGTGGCCTCCCTCTGGACTCGCTCCAACAGGTCCATGTCCTTCTTATGTTGGGGTCCCCAGAGCTGAACGCAGTACTCCAGGTGGGGTCTCATGAGAGTGGAGCAGAGGGGGAGATTCACCTCCCTCGACCTGCTGGTCATGCTTCTCTTGATGCAGCTCAGAATGCAATTGGCTTTCTGGGCTGCAAGTGCACATTGCTGGGACATACTCAGTTTTTCATCCACTAATACCCCCAAGTCCTTCTCCTCGGGGCTGCTCTCAATCCACTCATTGCCCAAAATATAGTCCACATATGAAACACAAGGAAAGTAAACTTGTGCTAAGCTGAGAGAGACATTTTATAACACAGTACGAGCTTCATAAAGAGAGAGAGCATATAAAGAAGCTTTGAAAGCTGTAGTGGAAATTGATACTGAGTAAGAAAGTGAGGGAAGTTAAAGAGTATTGTGCCATCCATACATAATATGAGAGCCTTCAGTGGAGGATCTGCTGAATTAATATAGGTTATCTTCTATCAAATATGAATTGTATGCTTTTCTCTGCAGAAGTAACTGAGATGTTAAGTCATCTATCTACAGCCCAGGAGGTGGTGTTTATCCAGCCAGTCACTGATTGGGGGGGGAATAATTAATTTCTGAAGAATTCAGGCTAGTCTTTTTCTGTCCGTGCTTGGCTGAAGCGAGCCTTGTTCACATGTCTGTTGTTGCAGAGCAGGAGCTAGAACCGAATCAGGAGGTTTTCGGCATGGTAGTTGTTGTCATTGTTATCATGTGTGCATTTTGGTGAATTGTGACATGGAGAAAGGAATGGAAGAGAAGCCTTTCAGAACATCCTCTTTTGATACTGAGGTAGGGAGAATGAGCCCAGCACATACATAAACTTCTGCTCTCCTGGTCTGTAGATATCCCTCAGACTGACTGGCTGTAGATAGTGTGATCATCACTTCAGTGTCCAGCACTGTCTGTGTAATTACTTTATTTTCCAGAAGGCTAAATTATCCCTTAAGAGCTAATTAACATTTCATTTCTAAGCATTAGTGTAGTTTATATTTCATTTGTGAAGAGCCCACTGATGTGTCTCTTCAAATTTTTTCACATGGAAATTTTTTCATGCTTCTGATTCACATTACCTGCTTGCAAAGCCTATCCATTCAGGTTATTGCTTCTAGAGAAACAAGAAAAAGGAAGCAGGAACTGTTTGTTTGTCCCCCTGCCCTGCCCCAGATGGAAGGCTTATCTACATACACAGTAGTGTTTTCTATTGTGAGCTTTAAGGTTCTATGAACATCTTGAGGCTTTGAATTTGTCATTTTACACTATGTTGGCTGCATTAAAACACTTTTTTTTTTCTTGAACAGTTAATTCATTACCCAGTAAAATTCAAATATTTCTTTCACTGTACGTTACTGCCCAGGTGTTGCCATGCTAACAATTTATATTGCTAGCTTTTTGGTTTTCTGTAGTTGTCAGTGTTTTTTCTGTGTTTTAAGTAAAAATTTGCTGATTCAGTGCACTCCTCCGTTTTCATATTGTTAAAATATTAAAGAATTAATAATTAACGTTTTGTCATGTTTGGCCATTTAGTCCCGCTACTTTCATCTCTAGTCAATCACACTTGTCACGAGTAAGAAATGATATAATTAAATCATCTTCTTTAGAAACTATTCAAAACAGCTGTATTGATTTTTTTTCTTTTTAGTACAATTGTTTAACAGTAATTTGAATTTGTGCTGTAAAATACAAATAAGCAACCAGGGATGATGGTAGTTTTTTTTCTTCACATTAGTTGAAGTAGAGATAACGCTGCCCTTCCTTCTCCTTTATGAAGTACAGCTGTAATATGTACCACTGACTTTTGTATGCAATATTTACAAATCTGGTTTTACCTGTTGGATTTTTTTGTTTTGTTTTGTTATAGTATATTCCTAACCCTAGGGTCTTTTCTTCATGAAAAGACATCATGTTAATAAGAGCCAAAACTGGCATTTGCTTTATGGTGTTGTTTTTGTTTGGTTTGGGGTTTTTTGGGGGGGTGTAATTTTTTCCGACAACAGAGGGAAAAATATTCCTGTTACTTTCCCTTTCAAATAATAACTAGTGAACATACATGGATTTGGTAGTGCATTTTAGATGATAGTGGAATTATTTTTTCCTTTTGTGAATACACATGAATGTTTTGCTGGCTTTTTCTAAGTTGACAAATATACTAAGCCTTTTTCTTCCTCACTATATTGTATTTAAACATGTCCTAAGAATTGGTGGTTGAATTTGTGAAATCAGAAAGCCCCCAGTCATGAACTATGATGTCATAAGAGGGGGTTTGTAACTGGCATGTCAGAAGTGTTGACCATAGTGTATTACTTGTTTGCTTTTAATCAAGCAGGTGGCAAACAACGTAAGTATTGGGTTTGGGGTTTTTTTTTGTTTTTTTTTTGTTTTTTTTAAATCATATAAACCACCTTCTTTTCGTGCAGCCACTCCTCTATTTGTTCCCTGCTTCTGCTCTGGTTGCCGCGCTGCGAAGCAGCTGTGGGTGATTATTTTGCCAAGTTCCTAAATTCTTCAGGTTTCCCTTTTATCTTAGTGCAGCCTTGAACAAAGGGAAGGAAGGGTACGATGTTGTGTAGCCATCTTCCGTTTTGTTTCAGGGTCTTTCTCTTTCTTGGTAATTTGTCAATACTAACAGTTCTCAAGGCTGGCTCCATTCAGTGCACTTATAAATCCATACAATGTGGAGAAAACCTGAGGGGTTTTTAACTTGCTTAGAATTCTTAGAGTCTCAGGGTGATTTAAATTGGTTGTACCAGTGGTGCCATAGATGGCCTTTGCAGTTACAGATCCACTGAAATGAGATATTTTGATTATTCCTTCAGAGAAACTGTACACACATACATGTAGTTGTGACTTCCCTCTTTGAAATGCTTTGCATCTGTTCTTTCAACTAAGAGACAGATTCTTACCTGTGCAGAAAAATACTTCTTCCTTTCTAAAGATGTTTGTGGAGGGGTTTGATGGGGAAGAAAGTTTCTTGACCAAAGGTGGATAAATCAGTTTGTCTAGATGAAGCTCCTCTGGCTACAAGGAAGAACAAGAGCCATGCACTGACCAGTCTGCTCGTCCTCCAGAGACTCGGAGGTTGACTTTAGTGTTCCTGCTGAGGAAGTAAAGCTTGCTCTTACTTTCTGTTTCATTTTGTTAGAATGTGCTAGAAAAATTTTAAAAATTCCTATGAAAGAACCTTCACAATTTAAGCTTGCATAAATAGAAGTGTTTTCCTGATAATGTTGCAAATAGGTTAGAGATCAACTGAGAGGGTGTACTTCATGGTGTGGTTGAATTGCTCTTACAGTAACAGTTAACTGTAAGTTAACGGTTACTTAAAGGGGAAGTTCTGTTTTGCAGCTCTGGTGTCCTACGCCTTGCCTTGTGCTGGTGTGTTAGTAAGATGGCTTAGCAGTGTCTTCAAAGTGTATTCTAAGGCAAAGGGAAAATCTGCCTTGTTGAGAATTGATCTGTGTGAAAGACTTGGGCACGGCTTTTTGTATCCCTACTATATATAGTGCTTCAGGTACTCTTTTAATGAGGATTTACTTAAAAAGGGGCTGGGGAAATGTTAATGGTCCCCTGATGCTTAGCTGTTTACGTGCATGTGATTTATAATTTCCTTGAACATCCTGCATAGGAAAATCCTGTTATATTTGTTCATAGAATCCAGTTCCCTTTAAATACCTGTAGCCATCTAATTAAGGAAATAAACTACTCTAACTTCCTCTCCAACAGTTTTTGTAAGCTACCTGTTGTGGTAGCCGTTTCTATATGCTCTGAACAGTGACTGAATTGTAGAAGACAAAATACTAATTTAAGAAAATTTCATAGCGTGAATATTGTCTTCAGCAGCTGCAGCAGGTATTGCATATCATCAGAAAATGGAAGGCCTATCTGCAAATTAATCTGTGACAGTTACATCAGGGGCACCAGCAAGAACTGTGTTACAATTCATACAAATCCAGAGATGAGACCAAAAAGTGGGGAGAAGAAGCAAGGCATAAAAATCAAGATTCTGCATTAAAACATTTGCAGATTGGAATAGGCTCAGTGGATGAGCCTAAATATCGAGAATTGGTTCACACATGCATAGTTATTTTAGGAAGCTCACTTTGGACTTTTGTGCTTTGCTTCTGATTCCAGGGATCATATTCTTTAGATGTAGAGTTGGCTGACTCCAAGACGTATTCATGGTGTGGTGGGAATAAAATTAAAGGAGTAGTAGCTTTGATTAACTGTCAACAGAGTTCCAGTCCTTCCAGTCCAGTTTGCTAAGGCAAAAGTTGCAGAATGAATGAAAATTCTGCAGTAGTTCTTTGATGTAGAGGCAGATACACATCTCAATTTAATGTTCTCAGAATGTGGCCAAATAGCTACAGTATGAAATACCTAATTTAAATGGTTTTATTAAATCATTTAATACCACACATACACCTAATAGATTTAATATAGGTGTTACACATTTTGCTGCAGTTTTGCAGCAGCATAGCTTTGGTTTCATCCATTAGAACTTTATTTCTGAAAACGGCCATGAAACAAGGCTGTTCTGTACTTGGAGGTAGGTGAAAGCATATGAATACGTCTCAGGCTTGGGATACAAACCAAGACCAGACCCACTCATCTGGTCGCATACATGACTTTGTGTCCATTGAGTACAGCAAGGCCTATCTTGTTATGGCTTACCATTTAAGAAAATAATTTTAAAACTAGCATAGCAAGGTAAAAATGGCAAATTAAAATACAGATTAGATCAGTAATTTGGATTCTCCACAGGTGTTTTTTTAGCTGTTTAACGTTTCCTCATTTTATTGTTGGCATTTCTCATTTCGATGATTAATACAGGTGTACATGAAGTAAATCACAAATATGGGCAAGACTACTAATTTAGTATTTGGATTGATCTTTTTTCCCCTTTTGAATTTCCAGTTTTAATAACTCAATGAAGCTCGTAATTTCAGATTAAGTATTGTGGTAACGAAGCTTGTAATTTCAGATTAAGGTCTTTGATTACTGTACTATATTAAAATTAAGCACTTGATAATTGCAACCAAATTTGAAAAATAGTCAAACCATGATTTTGGTGAAAGTCATGGATTAACCAGCTGGAATTAGAATTTGTTGGAAATCTGTCAACCTTTTGAGAACTGTAAATTCTACTGCTGGTGCAAAGGACCTTCCCTCCCATTTAAGTTTATCCAGCTACTTCATTTTAATGGCTAGTATGTTCAGAATCAAGAAACTGGAAGTTCAAAAAGTTGGAAACCTATTTATTCATTCATTCATTCCAGAAGTGTAAATAGGGTCATGAGGTAAGAATATAAGACATTAAAGATCACGACCATTGCGATGAATAGAAGGTATCAGTTCAGTTTATTAAAACTGTGTGTTTGCAGCACAGAACACACTTTGATCGTGTGTGCTGCATAAAAACTTCTAGGGCAACTTTTCTTAAAGTAAATGTCTCTTCTGATTGGATTCATGTTCCTAACTTTAGCTTTACTTAGTCTACAGTAACTGTGTAGAAAGCAGAAGGTA
The DNA here is from genome assembly GCF_000737465.1 of Haliaeetus leucocephalus. Lineage (NCBI taxonomy): Eukaryota > Metazoa > Chordata > Aves > Accipitriformes > Accipitridae > Haliaeetus > Haliaeetus leucocephalus. The sequence continues at coordinate 24,606 of NW_010973138.1, forward strand.
GTAAACTGCATTTTATGACATGAAAGAGGTAAGTGAAAAGAATCAGATCTTGGGAAATATATGCTAAGGTATTAAATTGCCTAAGCAAGCATGCTGAGGTAGCATATTTGTCACTTTAGCAAAAACTAGTGAAACAACTGGGAGAATGAAATGTGAATCCTTTAGAAAAAGAAAACACAGAATGAGCATAAAATCAGAGAGGTTTCTTTCTTGCTGATTGGAAAGAATAAATAAAATCAATCTTCTTTTTTTTTTAAGTTAAAATTCGTCCTGTATGTTAGAGGTTTGTTTTGTATTTGGGAAATCGAATGTTTCTGGAGTCCACAAATAAACCAGAGAAAACTTTTATTGTTCATTTGCTATCAGTTTGCATTAGAATCTGTGAACTTCCAAATCTGTTCCGTCTCAAATATTACATTTCTTTGAAAAGTAGTGCTGACTACAAGTTACTGAGAGTGTTCATAGACTTCTTACCTTGCAGAGTAACAAGAAACTTTGTTATTTCTCAGAAAGTGTACAGAAAATGTAATACTTGCCTTAGTTGAATACAGAATTTTGAAAACCTTGTATTTCTTTTCCCAGGCTGTTCGCTGCTATGAATCGCTAATTTTGAAAGCTGAAGGAAAGGTCGAGTCTGATTTCTTTTGTCAGTTAGGTCACTTCAACCTCTTGTTGGAAGATTATCCAAAAGGTAAGGTTTTTCTGTACTTCTGATAAATGTCATTGGGGGATTGTCATTTGATGTAGGTGACACAACAGAATGAAAAACATTTGGATAACTCACTGTTTCCTCCGTTTGTACTGTATTTCAAAGCCCTTAACAGAGTAAGACTGATGATGTCTTTACGAAAACAATTGTATTCTAACTTCTTGTTCTTTCGTTCTTTTTTTTTTTATGAGTATGAAGTTTATTTGGTTTATACAGTAGTACCACACTGCCTACTTCATTATTCTGGTTCATTATTACATGACTGTACAAACAGTTCAAGCCATGCCTCTGAAGGTTTCCTATGGGGGGTGGGAGACATAGGTGCAGAGCCTGAAAGCCTGTCTTAGTGCTTTCATGTATGTCCACAATCTCAACAGGTAAGGCTAGGCTGAAAGTGTTAATTCAACAGCAAAAATGCTGCACTTAAGGTGTGTTTCAAGTTCTGTTTTAAATACTGAGTGGAAGAATGGTTGTAGGGAGTTTTGGGGGAAGGAGTGTGTGTGTGTGTGGAGGGGGAGTGTCTGGTTTTTTGGTTTGTTTGTTGTTTTTTTTTTTAGCTCTCTGCTCCATCAATCTTTGAAATTACTTAAATGTTTTTTGCCATCGTTGCAGTGAGTGAACACAGAACCTTACGTACTCTTGTGCTTTGTTGCTTGCGGGTCAGTAGAGTGCTTTTTTGGTTGTGGTGTGGATTCTGAAAGATACTCTGCTGCGTTGCTGAACGAGATGTAGGGCTAAATATTCAGCTTGCCTGTTTCTGCTTCATGTCACGCTGGGCGTCAGGCCCAGTGTCTGATAGCTGCCTCCCTTCCAGTCATTATGGGAGGTATGGAAGAGTAGAGAGCTGTTTTGGATCTTACTCTACCTAGCTGATTAGAACAGGTCAGAATATTTAATTTTTTCCATGGGATGTCTTTTTTTCATTGTTGTTGGTTTTTAGTTTTAATATGACTGCAGTTCTGTTTCACTTTGTGTAAGGAAACAAACACCACCCCCATTGTGAAAATGTCTACTCCCACCCCACCCCTTTTTCCAAACACACAAAAATTCTGGTTTACAATTACCTTGGGATGTAGAAATAGGGAAATGAATTATAACTGATAGTAGTTCAAAAGTACTGCTTAGTGATTCAGGCTAGCTGTGGACCGTTTCATAACAGTGTGTCTATGTGTCCACTTGTTCATTATGTCTAATATAAAACAGCGTCAGTTAGGGTTCTTGGAAACCTACCTCAGCTTCATTTTTTAGGTGACAAGTGTTTAGATTTGATATTACTAGGGAGGAATCTGCAGCTACCTAAATTCAGTGTGTAAATTCAGAAGGCTTTGAGTGTTAGAGGCATCTGTCTCTTTCTGTTGAATATATGGGGAGTTTAGGGACCTTAATACCCGCAACTTGTACCAACATCTTAGGAAACCTACGACTTGTACCTACATCTGGTGTAGCATAACCACTGGTGTTTCCAGTTCTAGAGACATGGGAAAACCTGAAGGGAATGTGGCAATATGCTGGCTATAGAATTTCCTGAAGAACTGTCTGATACCATGTTTTTATTTTACTTTTATTTTATTTTTTAAAGAAAATTCAACCATCCCCTCTGCAAACAACTTAGTATTGTTTCTGATTAGCCTAATGCAACTTGGTATGATGTAAGTGCAGTGTGGCTTATTGGATATATTTTACTTAGCAAAGACAGCACAGGATTGTGGGCTGAACAGTATTAACTCTACTGTTGAGTTGATAACAGTTAAGAACGACAGGACTATATGTTGCTATGGATCAGAGGTGAGGTTTACTGATTGGGGGTCTGCTTTGTACTGTGTATATAGTTTTAAGAATAAGCATAAAAAATACAAATGATGGTTGAAAATACCAGTTCTCCAGAGCTGTAAACAAGCATGAGCAGAACTGTGTGGGAAGAAACATTTAGGCATTAAAAACCTGAATTAAAATACTTAGTATTTTCTTAGATGCCTGTTTAAAGTCACACCTCAAATCATGAAAGAAGTCTCAAGAAGTGAAAAAACTTTGTTAGTAACGAAGTATTAAAAAAAAAAGGTGTATCTGTGTTTTCAAAGAAATGGGATAGTAGTGAAAATAATACTGGAGGAATTTTAATTGATAGGAAGAGGGAGCTAAAGGGGTTTTTTTATTATGTGAGGGACACATGTTCTTGTTCACAACAAGACTGTAAAGGTATTATGCACGATGCAAAAAGGCATAAGTGTTCTGCAATTAATTTACTACTGTTACTTGAAAGAAGTAGAATGCTGGTGCATTGCATTATAATTTTAAAGTAAAAATAAATTTTACACCATTCTATAAATTCTGTTACTTTTAATTATCATACATTGTAATTGCAATTATAGTTAAATTTTAAATGCTTGGGAACTGAAAAGCAAAGGAAGTTCAGAAATGTTTTGATCTCACTAATGTGTATTTTATCCAATTTTTAAGTCCTGAAGTTCCAGAAGTGTAAAATGCTGAAGCAGGATGATCTTCAGAACTATAAATCTGCCTAGTCTGAAGTTAGTCTTGGACAAAGTTGTGGAGAAGTTGATGTATTTAATAAATAGGATATAATTAATAAAATATCACAAGATAGCAGCATGACTAATGCTGCACAACTTTTTTTTACTTGGAAGCCTATTATTTATTTAGTTAAATATCTTTAATAAATGTATACACCTTTGTATATAATGTAGGAAGGTGTGTCTATTAAAGGCAAATGTTACAATGTTCTTTGTTTAAAAATGCTTGCAGTATAGTTTGTGTGAAGCAGAACAAATTGTTAGTTGATTGCAGAAGTATGATCAGTGATCAAGATGAAGCAATTTTTGGTTGATAGAGACCTGTTAGGTTTCATCTGGTTTGATCTGTCTCATTTTTTCACAAATATGCTGACAAACATGGATCATTCAGCTGGGTGTATTCATTGCGTGTGAGTATTTTCATGTAGCTAATGCTGCCTTATAAATGCAGTAAAAAAAGACTGTAGGTAATTTCTTTGTAAGAATTATGACTCATACGCCAGAAAAGAGGGACCTTGAGAAAGATTCATGGCAGGCTACTGCATGTCATTATTGGAACTAACCAGGAAAATACTTCCTTGCTGCATGTACACAGGGAATATCAGTTAGAGGCAGGCTACCTTTGAATGTGGAGTAAGTTGATGGCTGATGCCTTGCTGAAGTCTAAATATTTATGTTTTTAAATGAAACCTGTTAAATGTTGTAGTAATTTCTCTTGAAGTACATTGTTTTCTGTCGCTTGTAGCCACTGAAGTCCAGATTTAATATGCTTTTTTATTCACAAAAATGAAGTACTTGTCTCTAGCAGAAGTTGTGAGTTTACATCAGAAATTACTGGATGAGGTTCGTTCTTCTCTGTATTGTATCTGAGGATAGACTAGAGTATCACATTGTTTTTTCCTAGCCTTTAAAATATTCTGAGCTGGTCTGCAGCTAGTCGTTTTCCCAAAATGAAGTATGTTTGAATTGCTGTTGTTAGCTAAAGGGTTTTCTCTGAAGCCATGAAATTGAGTTGTCTTGTTAACTGCACTCTGCTACTGTTAGGAGAAGGTCCTAGGTGAGATATCAGCCTTTTTGCAGATTTTGAGCCACTGACTTGTATTCAGATGATTATAACCAGGGCAGATTGATTCAGCTTAGCAAGCATGTTCAAGGTGGTTTCTGTGCCCAGCTTTCATTGTCTTGATCATTACTGGTCAGAATTTGGATTCAGGATTTCCCAAAATGAGAACATTGGCTCCTCCCAGTCAAAACTATTCTGTTTCCTCAGTAGCATTTTCTTAACTCTAATCTGATGTCTTCCTCCTTTTTTTTTTTTTAAATGAGGCAGCTATTCCCCAGCTGTTTCATTGTTTCAGAGGTTTCCAAGCGCGTTGTTCCCTGGGCGTGTCTTTAGTGGCGCCCCCCCGCCTGCTTGTTGCTGCTCTCTGCTTTGTGCTGGCACAGCTGAACGTGCAGCTGTGTGGGGAACTGATCCAACTGAAAAATAACCTAGCAGAAAAAAGTGATGCAACTGCCCCAGAATGTGAAACCTCAGCCTCGAGTTTTGCCAGAGGAGGTTGATGAGTTGTCATGTAGGCTTTTGGATGCTGGCAGCATTGTGAGTCCAGCTAGGGCTCCAAGGTATACACCTGTGAACTTTGTTTGCTACTGCATTCCTTGGGAGCGCCAGGACTTTACTGCTGGTCTTGGAGGTAATTTAATTTTTTTTTTTTCCATGACTCTGGTTTCCATAAGGAGTACAGAGTGTAGATAGTGATGTTTAAGTGATGTTTGGGTTGTAGTTGAATGCTGTTTAATGAGCTCATGGACTCTGACATCATCTGTATTTTCCTTAGGGATCTTTTATATCTATTTTGTAGAAGGGTCATGTGTATTGGCTGTGTTCCAGCCTATGACTTGGAGGACAGCTAACAGTTGCACAAGTGGAGACATACTTTTATCATTTGCCTCCTTGAATTTCTGTTCTCTAAGCAAAATTCCTGGAAGTAGAAGTAGATAATGCAGTTAATGAATGATTTGGGAAAAACATGCAATTATTCACATCACAGATACTAAAGCACAATAAATACTGCACTAAAATAATTCTTATTGCTGTACTCAAGTGGTGATCACATTTTTTTATGTACTATGTCAGAACAGTTTTAAAAATACTTATTTTGTTTGCAGATAGTGACTGCATTGTTGAAAGCACTAATACGAAAATATTGGAAGTAATTATAAGGTAGCGTTAATTAGTCCAAGGGCATTTTTTAGCAATTGTTAGGCTAAAATTTAAAACAAAACTGAAAAATACCCCCAGAATGTTTATTGAGGTGCTCATTTATTAAGATATAGCCTAAAACCAAAATTTAAACACTTTTTTATTGTTCTTGTGTAAAGTTGTTTGGTTGTGAGAACAACTCCCAAATTCAACAATGTACATGTGTTCCTTTGTACTTAGAATTCCAGATCCGTAGAGAATTTCTCTGCAGTGGTTAATGTCTTAGTCTTTTAGGACTTTGAAGGAAAGTATTGTCATTAGGAAGCATTTCAATGTGCTGTGTTCTGAGGTACAGAGTAGTAGGAGTCATCTTATGAAATGTAAGAGAGAACTTCCTGGCATGGACCTGGTTGTGCTGGTTGCTGCAGGGTTGCTGCTGGGCTGTCTTTTACTGATGAGTCCTGAAGAACTAGAGTGTATTTTAAGTAGCATAGCAATCTGAGTGAGTTGACGAAGAGATGACTGTGTTTCAAATAAGTGTGACTTTTAGGTTTAAAGTTTTTTATTTTGCTGTTTGTAATTGTTAATAATTGGCAGAAATTGGGTTCCTTCTATTTAGAGCTGTTTATTTCATCTTCAGGATGCTGTTGTTATATTTCAGGTGTTTTAATTTCAGGCGGTTCAAACCATTAGGTGAAATTCCTATAGAAAACAGTAAGAATGTTATCTTAAGCTTAGAACATTAAAATATTCTTTGTAAATAGTGTGTGTGTGGGGCGGGGGTTAGCAGTAGAAGATTGTTATTATAGAATATAGCTGGACCATGTTTTTTGACTGTCTGAAAACTTTCATTTTGGGCAGTGTTCTAAATAAACACTTCATTGTTAAAAGTCATTTTGTGGAGTATGCTCTTTGAAGGATTTTTGAGCTTTGTTTAATTCCATTGTGTTTCTTCACTGGTATTCTCAATATTTTAAGACCTTTCATAGAGTTCATTATCTAACATTCTGTAACAGTAAATTCTTTGTCAAACTTGTGTATGTCTTACACATTTAATACTTCCTAGTCTCCTGTGCAACTCATAGTTGGACATGACCATGGGACAGTGGGCTTCTCACCACCTTGCTGCTGCATTGTATTTCCAGATGAGGATGTGTAGTTGCTAATAAAATTACTTAGAGGACTATTTGGTGATGTTTCTTTCTCAAATATACGATTGAGTTGCCTTTGTGTGTCTGCCTTCATTCTGTGTTAAAAGGAAGACGTGCTTTAGGCTTCTTTGATTGACTCTTTGGTACTTTCAGCACAAATCTCTGGAGGAAAAGGAGATAAACCTCTTTCCAGAGGCCTTGGAACAAAAGACCTGAGCTGCATTTTGCAGCTCTAGCTTCCACAATGTGGTTTTGTTTTGGTTTGGTTTGGTTTTTTTGTCACTATAGAATCACAGAATAATTTAGGTTGGAAAAGACCTTTAAGATGATCAAGTCCAATGGTAAATCTAACACTGCCAAGTCCACCACTAAACCATGTCCCCAAGCGCCACATCTACACATCTCATGAATACCTCCAGGGATGGTGACTCAACCACTTCCCTGGGCAGCCTGTTCCAATGCCTGACAACCCTTTCAGTGAATAAATTTTTCCTAATATCCAACCTAAACCTCCCCTGGCACAACTTGAGGCCTTTTCTTCTCGTCCTGTCTCCAGCCACCTGACAGAAGAGACCAGCACCCACCTCACTACAACTCCCCTTCAGGTAGTTGTAGAGAGCGATAAGGTCTCCCCTCGGCCTCCTTTTCTCCAGGCTGAACAACCCCAGTTCCCTCAGCCGCTCCTCATAAGACTTGTGCTCCAGGCCCCTCACCAACTTGGTTGCCCTTCTCTGGACACGTTCCAGCACCTCCATGTCTTTCCTGTAGTGAGGGGCCCAAAACTGAACACAGGACTTGAGGTGCGGCCTCACCGGTGCCGAGTACAGGGGAACAACCACCTCCCTGTTCCTGCTGGCCACACTATTTCTGATACAGGCCAGGATGTCGTTGGCCGCCTTGGTCACCTGGGCACAAGCTGGCTCATATTCAGCCGGCTGTTGACCAGCACCCCCAGGTCTTTCTCTGCCGGGCAGCTTTCCAGCCATTCTTCCCCAAGCCCGTGGTGCTGCATGGGGTTGTTGTGACCCAAGTGCAGGACCTGGCACTTGGCCTTGTTGAACCTCATACAGTTGGCCTCGGCCCATCGATCCAGCCTGTCCAGATCCCTCTGTAGAGCCTTCCTACCCTCGAGCAGATCAACCCTTCCTCCCAACTTGGTGTCATCTGCAAACTTACTGAGGGTGCACTCGATCCCCTCATCCAGATCATTGCTAAAAATATTAACCAACTGGCCACAATACTGAGCCCTGGGGAACACCACTTGTGACTGGCCGCCAACTGGATTTAACTCCATTCACCACAACTCTTTGGGCTCAGCCATCCAGCCAGTTTTTTTACCCAGCAAAGAGTCAATTCCATTGACACAACCTTGGAATTTTCTTACCTTTTGATGTCTCTAATTTTACGGCCCAGCAGTGTTCATCTTGCTAGGTTAGAACACTGTTGTGGATAAAAGCTGTGCTGTTTCCATAACCTGCATGTGTCTCCTAGGTGTTTAATGAAGATTTATTTTTCCTGGAAGCATTGTAAGATTTAAAGCAGTGCATGTGCCCTTTCCTTGCTTCCCTTGTGCAATTCTTCAGCTAATTTTCTGTCTTACTATTTGTTTTCATATCAGATAAGCACTAAGAAATGTTAGTGCTTGTTTAAAAATTAACATTAAAAAAAGAAATTTCTATTAAGAAAACAAATATTGGTTTACACAGAAGAATATAGACCTTTGAGTTCTTTTAAAGTTCTCTTTTCAGGGGTATGTCATCAAATTAGTGCTTGCCTTTAACTTATTAACGTTCGGCAAGGCAAAAGTCTGTGTTACTCACATTTAGCCTTGCTAGGTGCCACTAGATGGTGTCAGTATCTAGTTCACTTTTTCCTTACTCAAGCACTAAAATACTCAAACTGCTCCATGTTTGCATTACTTCCAAAGGCCTCTTAAATTTCCAAGTATCATAAAGTATGTTTGTTAGAGCAGATCATAAAAGCCATCCTTCTGTGACTGAGTGATTTGTGATTAGATGTGCTAAAAATTGCAGGTAGGTGGATGTCATTCAGTCTAGACATTTTGGTCCCCATTCTCACCTTACTTGTTTATTTAGGTTATGTATTTAGCCTCTGGATATGAAGAGAGGTTGTCTGTTGTATTACTGAAACAATTATGCATGTTATAAAGTTTTACCATTTTCTTATGAAATTAAGTAGATTAAAAAAAAATAACAATCTGAAACCATGTACATGGTAATTATGTAAAATCTATTTTGTATTCTCTATGTGAAGTCAAGAAATCTTAAACAGGGGCAGATAAGAAGCCAATATCATTCCTGTCATGATTCTGAGATGTCCCTTGACCCTAGTCGTAGTACTAGAGAAAGGCAGACTCTTTGGGGGCAAATAATAAAGGCTGTCAGTGTTAAAAGTAGCTGTAGATATTGCAGAATGAGTAGTTCTGGGTGGCTGTAAAAACCTGTAAGAGGAGAAAACTGGTAGACTGTAACTGAATGAACTCATGCGAGGGTCAGCTGTGCACTAGGTGGCAGAGGTTTAAAGACAGATTCTGAAGCAAGCCTGAGCTGAGCAGGTTTCTTACTGTCCAGTAGTTTTAATTCTTTGGGTGGAAAGATGGTGGGTTTTTTTTCAGAGCTATTTTTAGGTAAACATTCTTTTATTCTCATCAAGCAATATAGCTGATGGTGATTGATCTGAAAAGCTATGTACACCTTTGGGGCATACATGCTCCCCATACCGCACCCCCTTATTCAGGGTTTGATAGTAAATGCTGTGTCTGCCACTCAGTAGGTTGTAGGGTTTTCAAGAGTCTGATCGTAAGGATTACCTGTTAGGCAAATGATGTGAATTGCCAGGTTTTGGAGAGAGATGCTAAAAGGAAGAGTGTAAACTAATACAATAAGTAACAAAATACTGGGCAGAAGTATGGGGATAGGTAACCGTGAGCACCTTTTTTAGGAATGTCACTTGTCCAATACTGGTTTAGATGTCTGAATGTGGTCTCTCAGCCTCGTGCTTTTAAGAGAGTTTTCAGTGGTTGACTAGATCATTTTACGAATATAGTTGAGAGTGAAGCAAGAAACATTGTTCTACTTTTTACACTCAGTCCTGTTCTTTCGAGTCTGGACATGCATTTTCTAGATGCTCAAGAGTGTTTGGCATGCTGAAAAAAGTTTCTATATATTTGACCTCCAAGAATTCCATATGTTTAAGAATTTCAGTGGCAAACTTCTAGATTGAAAAAGCTCAATAGTAAGTTCCTAATCGGAAGATTGTCTGCAGAATTTTGCTGTGCGTGAGTGATTTCAAAGCACTCATTATGTTTAACTGAAATGGGGTAATTCACTTGTATGTGTAAAAATGAGAGTTGACCCTATGTTGAAAGAGGGGCAGCAGTTCACAGAAATTTTTTTCTGACAAAAATTGTCTCACCTAGGAATGACTATGAAAAGTAAAGGTGTAAATGATATTGCAGCCTTTGGTGTTGTGGGGTTTTTTGTTTCTGGTTTTGTTTTGGGAGGGCTTTTTTTGTGTTTTTGTTTTGTTTTTAATACTACTGAAGTGATGCATGGCCCAAGTGACTTTCTTTTTACTTTTAATAAACCAGAGAATATCATCATATAGTTAGAATCACAGCACTGATGAAGCATAACCTGTTTCAGTTAGGGGCTCATGTAAAATTTTTGTTGCTCAGCAGATTCACTTGCTTTTTTTGTTTCTTCTTAGTCTAGAATAAAGTTTGTAATTTGAGGGGTTTGCACTCATTTCCTTTAGTTGACAAACTTAATTTAAGGGAGAAGTTGCTTGTAGTTCCATGATACACTTTTTAGACAAGGTATTCTTTCTATACCATAGAACTCAGGATGAAAGTCTGCTCATTAGTGACTCGCTCTGGGAGTAGAAAAGTATGGTAGGGCTCAAATTTATGGTTCGTGTTCTACTGCTTTAAAACTAGTAGGTTGGTTAAGTTTTTCCAAAATCTTGCTTTCATAATTTGATTTCTAGCCTCTTCTTATATGCAAAATTCTTGTTAGGGATATGCTTGATTAGGGATGTTTCATGGGGGCTCTGTCAAAAAAATGCTCTCTTGAATGCCGTTTTTCTGCCTGTTCCTTCAATCCTTTTCAGCAGAGCTCGAGTGCTTGTGGAGCAGATCTTTAATCAGATGTAAAGGGGGCTGAAATAAACTTCCATAGGTAACTAACTAACTGTAAGTTGAGCACTTGTTAAATACTGAAATTGTACATCAGTAACAGTTTCTAGTTGTCTAACTTTCATGAGGAGGAAAGGGATGCTTAGCTCCTGTGTAAGGGATCCCTCCATGATTCATTATTATGCATTTTCAGCACAACACTGAGAATTTTAGCATTTTATCTTCCAGACATTAAGTAGAAGCAGAATACTGTAACACTGAGAATTTTAGCATTTTATCTTCCAGACATTAAGTAGAAGCAGAATACTGTAACCCTAGAAGGAAAGGCTGGATCCCTAGAAGAGGTTGCTGAACCCAGAAGTAGGATTGGGCTCTTCAGACGCTTAAGAAGAGGACTGTAGTGTCATCTTTGTTCCTCCGGAAGAGTAATGTGACCTTCCTTAGAATGAAGGCCTTATCTTCGTAGCGTGTAAAGATGAAATATGCTTCAGCAGTCCATGCTTTCCATGTGCTTGTTTTTAATTCTAACGTGAGCCTGGCACATCAAAGCAGTCATTTCAACTGTTGCTATGGGAAGTTGCTAAACTTTATTGAAGAATGGAAGAGTTAGAAAAGACAATTTGCAAACATCAGCACTCTAAGGAAAACTGGTAGAATATCATGGGGCAACGTCTCCTTTCTTTAATATAAGAACTTTTCCCTGTGTTAAATAGAGGTGCTAGAATTTCTCTGGACAAGTTTCTTTATGAGCAGTGACATTAGTGGAGCCTAGTTTCTTGTGCCTCCCAATCTTTCTCCTCCCTTGACATGGGACTTTTATGGGGTCTGAATAACTGAATACCTTCAGATGTCTCCTCTCCTTTTTTCCAGTGCTGCTCACCCCTGTTCTCTTGTCTCTGGCTGGGGAACAGGGCTGTGCATGCTCTTGACTAGCTAGAGTTAGGAGCAAGGAGAAAGGCTTGAGCTGTATGCCTTTTTGCTTTACTTGTGTAAAGAATTTTTTGGTCACTGAATAGCAGTAAGACTGCTTCCCCCCTCTTTTTCTTTTCTTTCCTTTTTAAGTCTTCTGTTGCTTCTCTGTTTTTGTTTTTTTTTAAACTGTTGATATTTTATAAACTTATTAGCAGTATCTTAACTGGAAACATGGATTTCACCTCTCTTGTTTAATGGAATGCTCATGTGGGAACTCCTATATTTTTTTAACAGCTACACTGAAAAAGTTCTCCCTTTTATTTTCCCAGTATAAATACTTAGCATTGTATTTAATGTTCTTTTTATCTTTTTATTTTATCCATATCCCCTGTATAACTGACTGCAATAGTAACTTTTTAAAAAAACCTATAGATTACAAGAAGTTGTCATTTTCCTAGTCTTGCATAATATGGTGCTGTTGACTTAAGCATTTGAAATATGGTTTAACCTTTAAAATTGGGATAGGTACTGCTTGAGTTAAAAAAAATATTAAAAATTTCCTTTTATTTAAGTGTGGTACATTACAAAATTGTTTTATAGTGTGCGTGTGTGTTTTCCTATTTGGGAGAGTGAAATCATTCTCATGTTGAAAAGATAATTACGCCTTGCTGTCAAAAAGTCATTAATGATACCTGGGAGAAGGTGAATCTAGAAGGAGTATTTGGGGTAGGAGGTTATTTTGTGTTACTGTGAACATCCTTTATAACATAATTACAGAATGTGACTGAAATATGCTTAGTCTTAACATTCCTAAACTTACATTGTTAGAGTGCAGTCATACACTTCAGTTTGTGCCAGTTTTTTTTTTGGGGGGGGGGAATTGTTGTGAAAGACTTAGCCTGATTGACTGGATTTTTTTAAGTGATTTTATTCATCTAAGTTACATGTAAACATTTACACATGTTGCATGTTGATAGTGTAAGGATGATGAGTGTTCCCCTAGTCACTTTTTCTACTCTGGGCATCTAAATAAATCACAGTTTAGAGCACCAAAATTAGAAGCTGGCTTCACAAGCAGTTCCAGTGGTGAGGGGCACCTTGTGGACATGATTCAGCATCAATCAGTTAGGCATTTAAAAATACAAGGTTGTGAGTCCTCATAGACAGACGAGTGGAAAGGTATATTATTGAGAAGAGAAAGCTCTGTGTGCCTTGTCATGTGTATGTTGTTCTTATTTCCCTAAAACTTAAGGACTTTTGTGAAGTTATGGAAATGAATATGCAAGACAGGCATGGAAGGGTGATAAAATTTAGGGATATCGTTCATTCCATGGTACTTGCAGGAAATGAACCTGCACATAAAATATATATTGTTCTTACCATCTTAATCTGTTTAGTGTTTGTAGTTTTTCAAAGAAGAGATTGAGGTTGTCTTCTTTTGTTGTTTGGAAAATACATACTGTGTGGAAACCATTCTTAAATCTTAAGAAGCAAACACTTGAAAAATAAAAATCTTGGTGTTACTGCAGTGAATCGTTATTTAAAATTCTTCTGTTTTGGATGTTGTCTAGTCCAGCATTCTTACAAGAACTTAAAGCCTGTTTGCGTTCTAGTCTGAATGTCGCCTGTTAGCCGAAGGGTGAGATGAATCAGCCAGAATTTTTAGTGCAGAAGAGGGATGCAGGAATGGTGATTTGAAAAATTCGTTGCTAAGTAGAGCTAATACTCTACTGAACAGAGCTGTTCTTAGTGCTGTTTTCCAGGTTAGTCTTGGTCTTAGATGTTGAATAAAATGTAAGCTTTTTTTTCGTTTGCTTTTGTTTCTCTAGTTACTGGAAGAAAGGGCATGTGAAATTGATTTCTCTTTGTATGTCCCTCTGCACTAGTTCTTTAGAAATTACAGGACATCAGGGAGCATGGTAAATGAGCTACATGATTAAATTTTTAAATCTTACAACAGCTTTGTCCAGGATGAAAATCCCAAATTTTCAAATGTTTTCTTTGCTACAGGTTTTCTTTAAAATATTGCTTGATTTACATTTCAAAGATTAATAATAAATACACTTTCGGGTTGACATTTCATAAAACAAAATTAGAATCTTAAGGAATGTATTACCCACAACAGCGTACTTGTTGTGGCGGTGTTACTTTTATTAAACCATTTATCATTTTAATGTTGTGTATTCTGACTCTTAAGGTTTTCTATTTTTTTTCAAAGAAAATGCAACAAAACAAAATGAACATTCATTTTTCTTTCCTACAGCATTATCTGCATACCAGAGGTACTACAGTTTACAATCTGACTACTGGAAGGTCTGTATATGCTGCTTTTTCTTTTTTTTTTTTTTTACTGTATTGTTGTAAATGATTGGATTTCTAAACTAGATTAATTTCAATATAAGTTGTAAGTATCTACCTGCAATTACTCTTTGGCATGTTAATTGGGTCTTAATGGAAATGTTCACCTATATATACAATTTATTATAAATCTAAGTGGAAATAAATCTTGACACCATTTGTTGAAATGGCAGGTGAATTAATTTGATACATTTTAGATTTCTTTTTATTATTACCCGTTACTTCAGTTTTTCTTATGTAAGCATAGATATTTGGATACATATGAGTATTGAGAGAATTGTAACCATTTGGAAGCTGCTGCGCAGGCGCTGGACTTGGAAAAATGTTCTCAGGTTGCTTTTTATTTTCATAGGTGCCAAATTGTTTAAAGTCCCTTTCAGTATTTTAGATAACATTCTTACATAAGACAGGAGAAAATCCTGCTAGTATAGCTGTCTTATCTGTAAGTCTGTGTAGAGGTATAGGGATTTTAAAGGAATAAAATTAAAAATTTTCTTATAGTGATCTTGTAAAAATTAATTAGTATTGTTATATTGTCACATGAAATAATATGAAGCTCATGATTGAGACAGAAGTGCAAGAGAGAGCATAACACAGTAGACACTTGTGTGGTCTTAAGCAGCTCTTTTCCTTAAAAGTGTGTGTAAGTGCATATTTCAAATAGGGAGGACTTATTCTGGAAATACATCAATAACATATATATACCGGCATTAGAGAAACAACATTTTCTGTGTTCTTTGCATTTTATAGGGACTGTAAGCACGTTCGGAAAAATGTTGTGACAACTTCTCTCATTTGGGGGGGTGGAAAGGGAGAAAGGCAGGGCAAATAAAGGGTAGAGGAGTGAACTGTAATAAGTGTTTTTAGGCATACGGAAGGAGAGGTCCAATTGGAGGGTCCTAGGAAAATTGTTCATATTGTCTTGTAAAGTCCCTGCTCCAGTAGAAGTTGTATGAGTGCCGTTTTTGCACCAAGCCATTTTGGAGTTGAAGTAGTTGTTTCAGAAGTAACCCCTGTAGTTTAAAAATTACAAAAATAAAAGCATTCATCTGTTCTTACTTCTTAGATGCTCTTGGAGAGTTAAAGATTGCTGTAAATGAGTGTTGAAATTGATCAATTAATTAAACATCTATTGTAGTAGTTTCTTTTGTTTGTACTCTTCCCATGTTAAGCATTTCAGAATAGTTTGTGACTTGAATTATTTTTTTCTGGCTTTTGTTCTAATGGCTCTTTATTAGAAGAAGTGATAGATGGATTAGTAAATTATTTTCCCTGCATTTTCAGAGAGTTCAGTGCGAAGTGTATATGGTTATATGTATCTCCATAGGCATAGTGTTTCAGTGTGGCTCCGAATATTATCTGCAATTAAAATAAATGCAAACTCTGATTGTTTTGCAGTTCCATTTCAAGAGCATGGATGGCAGTAAAATGTGTGATCTGTGCTTGACTCATCAAAAGCAATTTCTGTTCGTATGCAGTGTGCTGATATTCTAACATACCTGTTTCTTGGGTATATCTCAAGAGTTTTACCATGCAGAGATTATTTCAAACAATTCCAGTTGCAAGCATGAGAGCATTGTTCGGAGCTGACAAAAGAATATTTTGACTTCTACAAAGAAAAAAAACCAACCACAAAACCCCAATAATTTTTCTTCAGGTTGGCCTCACCTGGGAAGGATACTACGCTACTTGGTCTCATTACGAGCTTCCTTATAAATGCGTAGTCCAAAGTGTTTTTTTTCCATAATAACTTTGGAGATTTTCTTAATTTTTAAATGCATGAAAAAGAGCCTGAAAGAGTCCAAAACCATTGTTCAGTTAAAAACTTTTTTGCTGAAACTGATAAAAATCACAGGTGAATCATGTTATCATATTTTATCTTACTAATGGGTGATGAAGCTAGTCTGGAGTTGGCAGTGGGAAGCTGCCTGGATTGGGTTTAGAGAAATGTCTTCCCCCCTCCCCCAAACTGAGAAGATTTCTTGTGTTGTCCTTAATGCCTTGTACCTGTAAGAAACCATTTAGCCAAGAAGAGTAAGTTTGTGGTGTATTTTTGGTCACCCTTATGCTGTTTTGTTATACTTTGTGATTAACTTTTTTTCAGAGATACAGATGACTGGGGGGAAAAAAAAAGCAGTCACATTTCCTTGTTTTACTGTTGTGGGGTTTTTAAGAATATCTCTTTTTTTTTTTTTTTTTTTTTAAATTCTTAGAGTGTTAGATGTCATCAATTGAGTTGTCGGAATTTGTGATGGTAAAGAAAGGAAGAGGGAGAAGGGTGTGAAGAAAGGGTGGTATTTATGAGCTGTGAGGAGAGCTGTGTGAGAGAACTGAGAAATTGGTGGAGAGTGCTGAATCACATGAAGGTTATTATATAAGGCAGGTTTGAAACCAGACAGGAACAGTCTTACAAACTTAGGCAGCATATCTTGAATTACTTACTGTGGTGCAGTGCAAATTTATGTGGTTGAAATAAGTGTCCTGTATGGTTTTTGTTTTCTAAATAGAAAACTTCTAGAAGGATTGTGAGAGATTTTATGTTGCTTTAGGTATAGTTTGGCCTCCTTACGTAGTATTTTCAGTCTCTGCTACTTTGGGTTTTTACTGTTGCATGGGGTTGGTAATTGAGCATTGTTTTCATGCATTGTTCATTATATGATATTCATTCTACAATTAATCTTTTTTTTTTCCTTTCATGCAGAAAAGCATTTTATGATTGGTTTTTTTTTTTTTTCCCATAGATTTTTCTGATGGTCTGAATTTTTTACCAGGTGGTTTTCTGTCAGGATTTTGTGGATAGGTTGTTTTGTTGGTAATACAGTAAGCATTTCGTTGATCCTATGGAACAAAAAGAGAAAGAAAAAACACTTTCGAAAAGATATTCTGAATATATGTTATAGTGACAGAGAAGTAAAGGTGAAAGGTTAGGAAGATGCTGTGTTTTGCCATTTACCAGACCAATGCTTCCTCCGTTCTGATGAGGTATTACTTCCTTTCAAAGAAGTAGTACATGTACAGATAGTTTTGAAAGAGCCACATATTCCTAAATAGATCACTTTTTGCAGTAATGTCTTTGGGTACCCAGAGATCAACATAAAATGTCCTGCAAAATTACTGAGTTTCTGCAATTTTTGTTCTACACAGGCACTATGGTACCTTAACTCAGCATTTAAAAAAAATTATTTGACTTGAAATCTCACAACGTAAATTCCTTGGATAAAAGCTGAGATAACTTCATAGAGTTCTTGCATTCAAGTAGTTTTCCTCAATGTTTCTTCTTATGTGCCTATGCTAAAATAAATCTCCCTTCTGTGCAATGTACCTCATTCTGATTTCTTTTTAAAACTCCCCTATGTCAACATGTTTGGGGAGGTGAGGAGGACTGTGGGGGATGAATGGATAGGAAGGGCAGTTCAGGAGAGGGAGACAACAACTAGAACTGCAGTTTGTAGATTTTTGATGTTACTGAGAAAATAAAGATACCAAGTGTAAGTGTCTGCCACGGTTATCGGTTTTGACATATTCTGAGGAGGCAGGATTAGAAGCTCAGCAAGGAGTAAGATATTCCTGATCTTATCCAAACATGATGGCAGATATCTGGCACCTGGAAAAAGTTATTTTAATCATCTCATGTGGTTGTATTATAATGCAGTTGATCATACTGAACTCTTTTATATAATGTCTGGTTTCACGTAGGGCTGTCGTAACAGAAATTTCAGTATACGAGTGAATTGAGTCTGTGTTAAGTGTAAAACATCTGGATCTGTTGCATTGACGTGGTTCCCAGGGCAGAAGAGACCTAGAAACCTTCTTCCACAGATGCGGTGCTGCAAGAGGTTTCATTGCTCACTAGAGTGGTTCCTGGGAGGGTTTTACAGAAGAGCTTGTCCCGTACTTTGATTAGATCTCCTCTGCTTTGCATGATACTGCTACTGCAGCCCCTATGTGGTTTGATAAGCTTGATTAAAATATATTTGTTATCTTTTCAGGTAGGTCAGTGTTCACATATTGTCAGTCATAAATTGTGTGCGTGTAGTTGTTGCAACACAGATGTTGAATAAAACTTTTTGGTACAGGTGTATTAGGTAGCAGCAAGCTCCCATATGCTGATTCTCCGCAGTGTTTCCGTGAGCCATCTGTTATTGAGATCTCTGTGGTTGGGGAATGAATACGTAGCTTTCTAGACAGGTTTTTAGTCAAATCCAGGGTATTGTGGACAAGTTACAAGGAGCTTTTGAAGAAAGCACTGCCGTTGTACCTTATCCTGAGTGTGTTAATTCATCAGAGAAGCATCCTGTCTTCAAGGATTTTTATAAAGGCTGTGTTTCATCGGAGTAACAGAGGGTACACAGATACTTAAACATTTCTACCTGTATGTGAATAAGTTCAAGGATTGCCAGGGTACAGTATTTAGAAATGCACCTAAGTGAACCTTAAAATGATGGAAGTTACTGTGAAAATGAGTTACTCCTGTATCATGGAAGACTATTTGCTGTGGACTAGGATGCTAGAACTTAGATCGAGGATGCCTTAAAAAGAAAAGAAACCTGAATTTATTCAGTTATACTCAGCTGTAGTATTCTTTATGGAGAAGCGCTTGGAGTGGATCAGTTGGAAAACCTGAACGTTCCTTGAAATGTTTGAGGAACACTTAATTACTGAGTTATATCCTCCAACATGAATTTGGAGATAGGCTTCTTGTTAGCTGTTGACTTTGGCTGCAAAGTTGCCTAGAAAAACAGTAAATCTGTCAGGCACTCTTTCATCATTGTTATGAAAATGGTCCTAATCACCTTTCTTTTTAATAAAGATTTCATTTATGTGGTCAGGGTGAAAACATCAAAGAGGTTTAGTAAACCCCAAGGAGGATTTTCAAAGACCTGCTTCTGTGTTCCAGTGGATTTTAAGAATATCTGGGTACAAGTATGGTACAAACTTACAAATTTACAGTTGCAAGGCTATACTGTAGAAAATTGAATTGGTCTAGTTTAAAAAAAAGGAAATTGAAGGAGGGGAAATAAATCCCATAGTTGTTTTGCAGCAAGGTGAGGTATTGATCTAGTTCTGGAAAGCAGCTGTTTGGTACTCCCTGCCTGTGTTTACTGGACATTAGAACTACTGTCCGAGTTCAAACATTTACCTCAGACCATCTTCACATTTGTCTCTTAAAATAAACAATTCTTAGAAATATAATTTTGGCTATTTGTTTGCAAATAACAGAATTTTCTCTTGCTTTTCTCAGATGATCTTTATAAAACTGAGGAGAATCCAAAACCATGCAGAGGTATTAAAAAAACCAAACCCCCTAAAATTCTCTTTAGAAAGCCCAGGAAAATGCAGCTGTGTGTGTGTGTGCTAGTCGTGGAAGAAGGATGTGATCTTAGTCTATGCTGAGTTCTTGGTTTGTTACAGAAAGCAGTTTTATAATGTTCCTTGTTATGTAGACCTAAAGTGTAATTTACTACTAGGTAATTTTTTACAATGCTGTTTTATAATTAAACCTATGTAGAAATGTTACTAGGAGTATTCTAAACCTTATGGCTAAAACACTTTCAATTAGTAAGGCTTTTTTTGCCAAAGAACTAAGGTAAAAAAAGACCATGAGTGTTTGTTTTCAGATGTGACATGTTGCTTGCTTTAATATTTTTATACAGCTTCTTCTCATCTCTTTACCTTTTCTGTATTCATAGGCCAAATGTCTTTTATGGTATGTTTTCTTAATGCTATAAAATAGGAAAAAAATTTTTTTCAAAAATCAATGCTTTAATTTTGTATGTTTTGCTGTCTATTTCTCTCCAGACTGTAAGTCTATTTCCCCCTTTTTAAATAGTTGGACAAAAAGCAATTACTAGACATATTGATAACAGCAAATAAAAGAACATTTTGCACCTTAGAGGATCTGTTACAAGACAATAATTTTCCACTTCATTGACTCACAACTGTTTTATTTTCTGCAGTAACCTCAAAATGCCAAGTAATGTTTTTAGACAGAATTCATCAAAACTTCCATTATTTTTTTAATTAGATATAAATGCTTAGTTTAACTGAAACAATACAGTGGTATAGGATCAGTAGAAATTGCTGGAGCAGACACCTTCCTGAAATGAAAGTTGGAGGAGGCAGTGGGATGATTTGTGAATGCTGCTTTTTATTCAAGCCCTTAGTTTTTTGGAACTTTTTTTTTTTAAGAAAATGATTATCCCATATATGGAGACAGATTTCCCCATAAGAATACTCAGAGAGCAAAATTTTAAAATGATGCAAAAAGCCTTTAATATAAATTATTGCCACATAGCAACACAGGGCATGTACAGGAAAAGCAGAAAGACAGAAATAGTCCCTTTGATCAGAGGAGACTTAATCAGAAAAGCATTTAGAAGAAGACTTGATCAGGAAAGCAAGTTTCAAAAAATTCTCAATGAAGGTGAAATTTGCTGAGATTAAGGGCATTATGGAAGGAATTGGGAGATACAGTAGGTGACCTAAAGATAGGTAAGGTTAAAACCTGCAATTCAGAGTATATTTGTAAAATAAAATCAAAGTGATAGGGTAGGAATAGAACAAAGAGAAATTTCAGAGAAAATGGAGAATCAGAAAGTGAAAAATAAAAACAGAAATTGAGTAAAGATTCAGTGGCTCTGGAAGGCATTGAGAAGGGAGATATTAATACCTTCTATGTGCTCTTCTGTCTGAAAATATAATGTTCATCAGTGCAGCACATGAGATTCTTTACCACCCCTCACTTTTGACTAAAACAGTTTTTAGATTGCAGTCCTTTCACTAGAAGGATTTTGACGAAGACATTCTGGTCATGTTCTGAGAAGGTACGAAATATAACTGTTTCAAGACCTATTGTAGACTAAGAAGGGGAGAGAAGCATGATATCATTATGTGTTATGGAACAGCGAATACAAAATAGAGATAAGTTTGAAAGGAACGTCCTAATTTTTAAATACTGAAGACAGTAGGTCATTGTAATGGAGATAAAAAGCATTTTTATGTGATTTAATGGGAAATGCATTTTCAGGAGACTGTGTTGTGGAAAGCAATCTGGAAATACAGTCTGAGTTTGACAGAGCATGATAATATAGGATGGCAAACTATTATGTCCAGAAAAAAGAAGATGAGAAGAGGGGAAGGAGAAGGCTGAAGAAAGAAAAAACTGTAAGACTGAGTGAGACTGAACAAATAATATGAGGAAGAGGAAAGTGTGGTTAGAGGAAGAATCACAGGGAGTGGGGGAAGGAAAATTGTAGCCCTGCTGAGAATTTGAATGTAAGGAAAATGAGAGAAGTAAAACATACTTTAAGGCTAAGAGCATATGGGGAGAAGGGAGGAAGGTATATATAGAATAATACAGGAGTGGATTGTGGGAGGTCTGAAATGAGACTTTTGCCAGCTTTCTCTCCAACAGCAACCTCTGTGTCATAAATTCACCAGGCATGGTGGGAGAGAGATTTAAAAAAAAAAAATAAAAATCCAAGGAAGACAGTAACTGTTCAGGTGAGGAGCACAGTATCACTCTCCAAGGACCAGGATGTCTTCTGTTTTGAGGAAGGCAGAAGGGCAGAAGAAGGTGGAATGTGAGGCACTGAGGATCACTTGGGGAGCTAGATAAGAAGATAATAAAAATTCAGTATGTTTAGAGTGGAGGAAATTACAGTAATGGGGCTTCAGCTGATAAAAATGAACTTTCTGTCCTGAACTTGCTGCAGAGTCCATGGCAAGGGGAGGAGTGAGTTAAGATGACAGAAACTCCTCTCTCATTAATTAAACAATGAAGATTTTTAATGTATGTAGCTATTACTGCAGCTGGTGATAACAATTTTCTGTCATGAAAGAAAGGGTTTTACAGGAAATCAGGAACAAAGGATCTAGCAATTGCACAAAGTCTTTTACTGAACTGCTGTTGAAAAATACCTGAGGACATATTTTCCATAATACTTAATTTTTTGGGGTACAGTGGGTAAAAGTGAGTAATTCTATTGGTGAAAACTTTTCACTTCGATCCTAATATATTCTGACAAAACAAAAGGGGGTGGGAGGAAGCGGATACAACATCATCAAAGGTAATTTTAAAGAAAAACTAGTAAAAAAAGTTGTAACAAAGCCCATAGCTAGCAGTATCTGTTTCTCCAAAGATTTTTATAAAGGTTATTAATACATTTGGATCATGAACCTGTCCCTTCAGTATGTCAAGATGGATAGAAATTGCACATGAGAAGATATTTGTAAAGCTAAAGAAGTTGTTAAAAGAACAAGACCGAAGAGAAATTTGGAGTATGAAGACTGCTGAATTGAAGGGCTAAATTTATGAATTGTGCACCATATAATCTCTCTTTTGTGTCAGAATGCTTGGTAGCTTTGGTAACACTGTAAATGAGGTTATTTCAGCATCCCATAGGTGTGATCAGTTAGCGTGATTACTCAGTGATGTTAAAAAATTGGGGTTCTTAAATGTTTATGAAGAGTAACTGGAATTCTGCCTCTTAAGGGTAAAAGAATTATGTGTATGCTTTCAAAATATTTCAGAGAAAATTAATAATAAAGAGAGACTCTGGAATGCTGGAAAGGTAATGATGATTGTGTAACCAATAACACTTGGTCATCTATAAAATACACAAAAAACAGAGCAAAAGAATAACTGTATTTGTGTTTCAGAAAAAGATTTTTTAATATTGGATGCCAAAAATGTTATTTCTTGTAAATCTGTAAAGCAGACAAGTTGAAAGAAGTATACATTTTTTTCCCTAAACCATTGTTAAATGAATGCCACCTAGAAAGATTAAGGAGAAAATGTATTTCGTGCTGTTAATTAGCATAAAGCACAACTGATCCCTAGTTTAGAAAAGAGGATACATTTATCCAGATATTTCTTAAAGGTTAATAAATCTTAAGGGTTACAGTTTTAGGTTTTGTGCATTCTGGGGTGTGTGTGTCTAAAATTCTGTCCCTCTGTCAGCTAAAACACAGAGAATTCTTAGGTAGGATAGAGAAAGAAGCGGATACTGGTTTTTACTATTGTTAATGCAGACAAATAATGCAACATGTCCAATTTTGTGTACAGTAAAATTTGTACAAGGTTCTAATAATTAACTCTTCATTTGCTGATTTTTCTAATGAAATTATGACAGGAGGGCATATTCTCTCTCCTTGAAAGGAATCGAGTTAGGTGTAAAATCTTAAGAATGGGTCTGACAAATTTAAGAAATTTTGACATGTTGCCTTTGAACTCCAGATAAATTTGATAAATTGCCTTTTTTTTATGTCTCTATTAATTGTCATCATACAAACCAAAGGAATCCTCCTCTGCACATATCACCCATGTACCTCTTTGGGTCACAACAAGTATTAGGTCTTTTTAGGGAGCATGTGTGTTGCTACGTGATTAGAAATATTTTGCATTTGCACTAAATTAGGAAAAAGTTCTTATTTCAATGTCTGTAGTTTGAATTTTTTCAGTGTATATTCATTCATTAAGCCACTCATCCCTTTTAATCAATGGATTTATAAGAACTCAAACCCTGGCAAATCTGTAATACACTCAGAATACTAATGGTAAAAGAGGAAAGAATGTGCTTTGGAGAGAAACTTTGCTTGGGTCAGGAGAAGAAGACAAGACAGAATCTCAGAGGAAACACTCACCCCTCACCCTAGACATGGTATTGGTTTCCAAACAATATTCATAACATTTTCTAATGGTGATGCTTCACCCTGGAAATTCGGCAGGAATGTTATTCTTGTCCCC
The DNA here is from genome assembly GCF_000737465.1 of Haliaeetus leucocephalus. Taxonomy (NCBI): domain Eukaryota; kingdom Metazoa; phylum Chordata; class Aves; order Accipitriformes; family Accipitridae; genus Haliaeetus; species Haliaeetus leucocephalus. The sequence goes on from NW_010973138.1 coordinate 48,374, forward strand.
CTGTATGTGTGATCTCTGTCTAGAAGTCCAAATACTCTGGGTGGAAATAACTTAAGTATCATCAGGATTGATGGAAAAATCTCTTCAGAAAAGCTTTTTATGCATGTTGAGTTCTACTATTGCCGAAGTTCCCTTTGTGCAGAATAAAAACCTGTCATCCTTCATCTACTAGTACTTAGAATAATGGCATGCTTCCTTTCTTCAATCCCTGTGATGAGAATGTACAATGCTGAAATACGAAACATGCTGAAGTGTGGCAGTGGAGACAAGCATCAATTCAGATTGTTTGGAGAGAGGCGTATTTAGTTGAGTAGAACAGTTCTGACTTGAACAGAGGACACGTCTTCAGTAGGCAAGGATATTATTTGAATGTTGATAATATTGAATGACCAAATGTTTCTTTTTCTAAATATAGACAACTATATTGACAATGCATGTGATGCTTGCTTTTTCAAAAGTATTCTGTTGTTTGCAGAAACCACAGTAATGGTGTAGTTACTTCATACTCCATATGATTGCTCTCTCATTACATGGAAAAGGTTAAAACAAAACACAGCACCCTGTTTTTCTTATTTGTAGTTTGTAGATTCCTGTTTGATCATAAGCTATAAGTAGATACTGTGTCTCATTAACAAGTGGCATTTCTTTTCTTCAGAAAGGAATCTTTTACATTTTAAGGTTCTTTCTTTAAAAGAGGAAATATTTGCTTAGTTTTAGAAACAAAGAATTGTTTTCTGAGTTTTTGAATTTGCTTTCTCCAGATCTGACATTTCAGTTCTAGTTTTTTAAATACTTTTTCAAGCATATACCTAATTAAGATATTCTGCTGTATTGTTTCCTCCTTTTCCCAGGGATACAGATTCAGTCTTTTCTGTATGGTAGGGGTGGGTGGGGGAGGAGTGGTTGAAGTGTGAGTGGATCTAGTACAAGTAGATGGAGAAGGTAGCAGGTGAGAGGATGGGAGACATACAGCTTGGGGTCTCTTAAAGAGCCTGCGAGTAGCTTGTGTGAGGCTAGTAAGCTCATGCTTTGAAGAAAAGGCAAATAATTTAAAATGTTTTTAGAGCAGTGTTTGAGCATGATTTTGCTCCACTCTGTGAAGCACCCTTACAAGGATGAGTCTTTAGAGGAGAAATAGAAATCAGTTTTGCTTCTTGTGTTTACTTGCATAAAGGTGTAGCAAGAAGTAATCTCTGGTGTCTGCTTGCCTTCGTGGAGCACATCAAGTGAGATCAGTGGTGAAACCAAAGTGCTCTCCTTGAAGGGAGGCCAGATGCTGAAAAAAATACTGGAGATTCAAATGCTAAAGCATACAAACAGCAAACAAACAAAACCTTTGAATTTAGATAATTTCAAGCAAAAGTATTTCTAAATGTATGCTGAGAAGCTCTGCAGCTACCTAGAAAACCTGTAGCTAATCATCTGTTCCTATGCAGCTTGCAAGTTTGTAGTAAGTAGATAGGGATTTACCAGCATTCAGAACAATCTGGGGAAATACTAGCTTGTCACCCTCAACGACTTCTCTGGGCTGCTATGTTCAAATTATTTGGCACTAATTTCTAAGTCACTGTGCAGTATCATTTTGTTTTGTAGAAGTTATTCCTCCCAACTTCTAAGGGATAACTCAGAACTTCTATCCCTCATGCTGTGTCATTTTTGTCATCTCATTTGCCAGAGGAATGGGACTGATGAGAGATGCAACATCTCTGATATGGGAGAAGTAACAGTCAGTTAGGGATCTTTCACCCTGTGTTCTTTGCTGGCCTAGTCTTCGTTCTGCAAGGCCAAAAAGTTCCTCAATTAAATCTTATCTGGTGTAACCAGCCAAAATAAATGTAGATATCTTTCCTGGTTTCCTCATTCAGTCTGTCTTTCTGGATAAGGTTTTCACTTAGTGTTTTTCTTATTGCAGGCATTGTTCTAGCCTCTTCTTTCTGAATTCTCAGGGTCATCAGAAAAACAGCAATAAAACTGTATTACCAGACATCGTAACTATACTGATGCTGTGTAACGTGTGTTTTAAAAGTATTTCAGGTATTGTTTTTATTTCCTCCAGAAGAGGATTGGGATCCATTTCATGTATTTACCTGTTGGACTCTGATTGTTGGCATCAGACACAGATCCATTCCCAGCTATCTTAATGATGTAATCAGAACTTTGTGAACTTTCTCTGAAAACAAGCAAGCTGAAGAATCTGATTCCAGTCCTGGTAAACACTGTAGAAGGGGAGATGAATCAAACAGGATCCGGGGGGGGCAGAGAGAAAAAAAAAAAAGAGGAGGGATTCAGTCATATGTGCAGTTAGCTTGAACTTTGTTTTTGGAAAGGAATGAGGAAGATAAACTGGTTATCATTCCAAATGACTATTTTCATTATAGCTAAGGGATGAAAACCCATAGTGGTGACAGAGAAGAGGGAATGTCTTTAAATGAGACTAGTGCTGCTGATGGTATTTTCTGTTCTGTTGTCAGCTGCAGCAAAAAGTTCATGCTTACTGCATCTTCCAGAGGTTTAGGTATCACTGGTTGTGTAGAAAGTTACATCAGTTTTGCAGAATGCTACAGACTCGCAATGTTTTAATGGTTTCAAAAAGCAGCTGGACAAATTCAGGGAAGAAAAATCCATTAAGAGCAATTAAATATGAAGACATTTTGTCTGGCTTTAGAAACCTCTGAACCACAAATCACTGGAGGTTCAGAGGGTATTCTTGTTAGCGGAAGGCTTAAAATAATGATAGAAAAGTGAATGAAGTTACACTTAGCAGTAACTTCAACAGCAACATTTTAAAAGTTAATTGTTACTGCTGAATTGTAGGATAGCCTGCCCCCTCCCTCCAGGATCACCTACTTGGAGTTACGTTTCCATTTAGTTACACAGTCTTTACCTTTTGGAGAGGAAGGATGATTTTCTGATTAAATGTGATCATTGGATGTTGTCTAGAGCAGAATTACTCTGTGGAGCTATACAAGAATTTCAGTATACTTTATCCTGTTCTCTCTCTCTCTCTGAAATCCATAAAAATATAATAACATAAATGAAATCATCCATCTAGTTCATAATGGAGCATTATAACCCTGTCTCAATTTTGTTTCTGATCTCAAAATCTAGGCAAACAGAGCCCTCTATCTGCCTGAAACTTGTAAATAAGTTCTGAAGAAAAGCTCATCTTGAAGGCACTTCCACTTCACTCAGACAATATGTCTCTCAGAGGAATGTCAGCCTTTTTCTTTCCTAAACTTTCTTCCATGTGCATTGATGCCAAAAGAATTCCTTGGGAGTCTGTCCTCAATCATGATGGCTGTAACACTGGCTTTTATAGAAAGAGAACATGTAGGTACTCCTTGCTGGTGAATTTTTCTGACCTGGGTTTTGAGTAAAGAGAAAACTGATGCAAACAGATGATGAATGTCACTTCTGAGTTCAAGACAAACCCAGATGAGTGATGCCACTGGAAGGCAACTAGTCTTGAAATGTGTATGAATATTAAGTGATGCCTTGGAAAAATAATACAAAATAAAAATGGCTCTAAAGGAATACAATTGGTATTTTGATTTTTTTTAAAATGCTGCTGTTCAATGGTTTTGCTAATTCTGGTATTTTACATAGATGTGTAACTCCAAATTCATGTGGCATCTTTCTGTGTTCCCTGTTAGCTGACCCCTCAATCAAGCTAACCCTTGATTTTTATCTTTTCCTGGGATTCTAGTTTTAGTTATATTTTCTTAGTCTTACAGCCTGTACGCGCAAACTGGGAGATGTTGTGTGTGTCTCAAGATATTTTGGTGATGCATATTCAGGGAGCAAGTACTAGGGGCAGGACTTTGATTTGTTACTTGGCTGGACCACAGTGAATTGCTGAGGTACTGGAGCACTGTCTGGAAGCACTGCTCCATTCCATGGTGACTCATCTGTTTTGGCTGTGAAAAGAAAGTGGTCAACAGTTTTGTAATTATTGGGAAGAATGTGATCTGCCATGTCGACAAAGGATTACTTTGTCATAAGTGGAACAAGGTTTCCTGTCTCCGTGCTGTGTCAGTCAAGTGTGACATGAACAGCAGTTCATTGGTCTGGGTTATAAAACTGGTCTAAATCCAGAAGTGTACCTCTTGGCCTGAGTTACTTTGGTAGACTTTGCTTTTAAAAACGGAGAATGAAGGCTGAGTGGCCATGTGTAAGAAAATTTAAGATGAGGATCTCATGAAGCCAAGTTAACTCAAAATTCCTGGTATAGAAACTCCCACTCATTTAAATGCAAGTAAATAAAGTAGGATTTTCTATTTTCTTCCTTTCACCCCCTGCATGTTGCACAGGCAGCAGAGTTCTCAAGGGGGTTTGGGGTGGGTTGTTAGCCTGAGGATTCTCTTTGTTTTACTGAAGAGGATCTGAATTTTAGGCCTGAAAAGTATTTATTAGAGGCCAGTAACACAGTGAAGGCACTAAACAGGGTTAAAAATGATTGAGAGGCATAGCTATCATTCTGTGAAATTGTGAAGTAGAATATATCTACCAGTTGATACAGAATGTTAAACAAATATAGCATGGACTTCCTAAAGCACATCCTAAAGTGGATGTGTTTGTGTTTATGAAAAGAATCCAATGTAATGTTGAAAGCACGTTAAAAAGAGGGAAGTGTGCCACAAAATTTCTTATCACAGAATCATGGAGTAGTTTGGGTTGGAAGGGACCTTAAAGATCATCTAATTCCAACCCCCCTGCCATGGGCAGGGACCCCTTCCACTAGACCAGGTTGCTCAAAGCCCCATTCAACCTGGCCTTGAACACTGCCAGGGATGGGGCATCCACAACTTCTCTGGGCAACCTGTTCCAGTGCCTCACCACCCTCACAGTGAAGAACTTCTTCCTTACATCTAATCTGAATCTACCCTCTTTCAGTTTAAAGCCATTACCCCTTGTCCTATCACTACATGCCCTTCCAAAAAGTCCCTCTCTGCCTTTCTTGTAGGCCCCCTTTAGGTACTGGAAGGCTGCTATAAGGTCTCTCTGGAGCCTTCTCTTCTCCAGGCTGAACAACCCCAACTCTCTCAGCCTGTCCTCATAGAAGAGGTGCTCCAGCCCCCTGATCATCTTCATGGCCCTCCTCTGGACTCGCTCCAACAGGTCCATGTCCTTCTTATGTTGGTGTCCCCAGAGCTGAACGCAGTACTCCAGGTGGGGTCTCACGAGAGTGGAGCAGAGGGGGAGAATCACCTCCCTTGACCTGCTGGTCATGCTTCTTTTGATGCAGCCCAGGATACGGTTGGCTTTCTGGGCTGCAAGTACACAGTGCTGGGTCATGTTGAGCTTCTCATCAACCAACACCCCCAAGTCTTTCTCCTCGGGGCTGCTCTCAATCTACTCATCGCCCAGCCTGTGTTTGTGCTTCTGCAAGGCATCAAGCACAGATTAAACCTTCCAGAAAATGAGTTCATGTCCTGTCCTCTTCCCTGACATTGATCGTGAGGAGACCTTTTAAAGGCTCCATGCCTGTCATATTCCCGATCCATCAGAGCAGGCCTTCAATGGCTATGGTCTGTCTCCCAAGGAGTAAATTTTTTTTATGTTGGGAGTTCTTCCTAGCAGACCAGTACTTAAGTACCCTTGATTAACTCACATAGTCTTCCCACGTTAGTATTCATTCTCCCGTACATTTGAGACAGGTTTCTTCTTTGGTTAAGCAAAGTACTGTAAAAGGTATTGATAATTTCAAGGTAGGATATTTATGCTGGCCCATTTTGAGATCTGCTAGGTGACCACAAGGCCATGAGCACAGGTTTATGAAGCTGCCTACATCGTTGTCTTCATGCCGTAGAACTATCTTTGTCTTTCTGTGGGTGTAATTTACTTCATTTTTGATACCTGCAATTGAAGAATGATCCTGTTTATGGAAATTTCACTGTAATAGATAACTGGACCTCAAGACTATGTTTAAGAAAGCTGTAAAGTTTTTTGAAAATGTTAAATAAGAAGGTAGAGAGATTCAGATTACACTGGAGAGGAATTGCATATTCAGAAAAGATGGGAAGTAGCATACAGGATATAAGTTTAAGCAGTCCTTAATGTTCTCTGAAGTGTTAGGAAATTGTTGTTAATTGTGTCTGTGGGGGGAACACATCTTTGATCTAGGAAAACAAATCTGAATTGACGTACATTAGACAGTGTCATATGGAATAGTTGTAAATGTGGGGCTGGTATTAAATATTTTTAATGATTTTAATGATTGGAAGTGAAAGTGAATATTGGTATTCTAAAATACAAGATAAATTAGTATGTTGAATGGTAGAAATTTAGAAGTACAAAAAAAGATTATGGAGAATTAAGATAGCAGGTGGAATTTCATATGGTATGTTGAGATTTTTAAATGGAAGTATTTGAAACTATTTGTTTCCATCATCTCATGTATACATAGCTGATGGTGTTCAGGAAACTGACCTGAGTATCAGGAAAAAGTAGGGAGTATGAAGAAAAAGTTCGAAGCCCAAACAATATTTAGTTTAATAAAGAACAGTATAGAAGCCTATACTGGAAAGCATGGTTTTATATAAAAGATAAGTATAGTTCAACTTGAAATTTTTCTGGAATCCTCCTCTCAAATGTAGAACAGCAGAATGAAATTTCACATAGGTGATAAAAGTATATCCAAGAACTGTTTGCAGGGGAGACAGACAGGAAGGAGGGTGAATTAACACATACCGTGTATATGGGTTAGAAAGGGATTCTGCTGGCTTTTAGTACAAGAGTAAGGGGGTATCCACTCACACTGAGGAGCAGCAATTATAATGTAAAATTAATTTGTGGAACTCAACTTAGCAAGTTAGCTTTAAATAAGAGCTCCCTAGAGTCTTGCAAAAGGATGTCAAATTAACAGAGGAGGAGAAAATCCCCATGTTATGGCATTGGTTAATTGGCCCTCTTCTGTGCTGTCTTCTCTCCTCCAGGCTATCGGCTAACTGCATAAGCAATGGAATTTAGGAATAAACTGCCCCAGAGGAAAAGATTTTAAAACTACCAACTTTGAGAGGTTTCTTATAACCTTTCCTTGTAAGATAAAATTATAGGCAGAACTGAGGAGAGACTAGGGGATTTAAAAACGTTTAGGTTCCTGATTCAGGACAGTTGTGAAGTTTCCATCTGCAGTTTTTCAGAGTTAATTTTTCAGAAGTTAAACCTTTGATGGAAGTAATTAAGTAACATCAGGTACAGCAACAGTGATATAATGGTAAGAAGAAGAGGGATTAGTGAGGGAAAGAAAGCTGAGCTCTGGAGTAGGTGAAGAAAACTAAGTAGAGCAGTGTAGAATGAGCAGAGAAGAGATGGTGGAGAGTGAAAGAAGTGTCCTATCATTTGGCTTGTTCTTGTTTTTTATTTTCTTTCTTTGTTTTGCCTTTAGAAATTGAAGGCTCTTAAACTCACTAGTATATATATTCACAGAGTGGGCTGAAAATTTATTGATGTACAGTTTTCTGTTAAGAAATTATGATTTGATGGAATTGAAATACGCTGTGGGAATGGTTGGTGGGCTGCCCAGCTGCTTTGCTTTGCTTTGCTTTTGGCTGCTGGCCATCTTGTCTGCTCCCCCAGCTGCCTGTCATGTGGGCCTGCTGCCTTGTCTGTTGTATCCTATTTTAAGTATTTGTACATTCTAACAAATAAAACAGCAAATCACCAATTAGAACACCAATTAGTGATTACTACTAAACCAACTACAGTCTTAATTGAAAAATCATTTTCAGTAATAATTGATTGATATCTGACTAGCAGCCATTAATCAATGATCTTGCATTTCAATACTTAAAACAATTAAACCTTTAAAAAATTAACACATTTTTATTTTAATATTTGATATATTTATGATAGTACATAAAAATACACCATTGTGCTGGTCAATATGCTATTCAGTAGCATTTTCCATTTTCAGATATTTCTGACCAATGTAAAAATTGAGTCAAAATTGAAGTGACAAGTGAGATACTTCTTTTCTAAAGCTGATACTCAGAATTTTGTTCCAGATGTGGGATTGTGTTCAGTTTGCAGTTTACAGAACAAACTGTTTTTATGCTAGAGCTAATGAAGCCTAGGTAGTGATGGGCTGGTGTCTTGTCCTTTCACACCTCCTGTCCTACCTTCTCCCACTTCTCTTTGTAAGCACATGTGAACTGGAATTCCTCTGGTTTTCCTAGTGAAGCATCCTGAATGACATCTTGTTTCCTGTGACATCTCTGAGCAGGAAAAGCACATGCTTGTTTTAAATCTCTGCTAATGGGCTAAGTGTCTCTTCCCAAAGAGGAGAGCGTAATTAAACTCTTGTCTTTCTGAAAGCAGGCCTTGATTCAGGGACTCTTTTCTCTATCCAGCAGGTATTTTCAGTGACATTCCTCAAGATTTTAATCTTTGAGATGTCTTGCTTTCTGTAAAATTCATTTGAAGGCAGCTAACAGGTTCAAGAGTTATTCAGCTGTAAAGAACAACATACAAATACCAACAGCATTCTTAGGGAACTTAGTTAAAAATTCAACTTAAATTTTTTCCATTAGGCAGAGTTCCAAACTCAGCTTGGTTCTAGTTACTGCCCAGCACCGTATGGCATAAGATTCAAGGGAACAGCCATAAACAGTTTTGCCACTTAATTTTTGTGATTGTTTTCCATTGTTTTTTACTGGTTTGCTTGTGTGTATTTGAATCACTTTGTAGTCATTCATGCCTTAGTATATTCAGCTTGTCCACTCCCATTTTATGTGGAGTGCCTCAGGTAGAGCGAGCAGCTGCGTAATTAATGATATTAAGGCTTTTTTCCAACACAGCAGTGATTCTCCAACAGTGAGAAACTGACAGGGAAATAATGGGGCTACTTGTAAACTCAGTGGGATTCCTATCTTTGCTGGAAAGGGTTGGAAAAATGGTGAATCAAGAACGTAAAATTCCATACTAGTAGTTCTTTTTCATAAAATGTTTTGAAGATGATGGGTATAAATAGTGATGATCACTTGCCATATAAAAGGGAATAAAACATTTCAATAAACCGTCCAAATGTCAACTTCCAAAAAAGATGTTTCAGTAATGTTTGTGTGTATACATGAACAGACATTAATTTCTGTACTTTGATTGAAAACCTTTGTGAAGACATGTAATAATTTTCGTTAGGTTAGCGTATCTAGCTGGAAAAAGAGAACAAGCCAAACCCTTTAATAGGTATGAAATAAGAGCAGGAGTCATCAAAGAAAAACAGAGGTTGAGAAGAACTGCTCTGTGTTTAATTTGCTTGTGCTGGTCAATATTGGGGCCCCACCTCAAGGGTATGGACAAAATAAGGAAGTGCCTACAGGACAGCATTATGGGGGAATCTCTCTTACCTTTTCTGGGAAATCAGCAGAAATGGGTGTCTCTGAAGTGCTTGTACACAAATGGATGCAGCATGGGGAAAAAATAGGGGGAGAAGTTAGAGGTTCATATGCAATAGCAGCGTTATGATCTCACTGGGATCACAGAAGTGCAGTGCTATAGCTGAGGCAGCTGGAGTGCTGCGATGGATGGGTACAGACTCTTCAGGAGGGACAGGCTGGGAAGGTGAAGAGAGGGAGAAGCCCTTTATGAAAGAGCAGTTAGAATGCATGGAGCCCTGCTTTTGGACAGTTGAGAAGCCAGTTGAGAGATTATGGGTCAGGATTAGTGGATGACCAATGTGGGTGATGTGCTTGGTTGTCTGCTACAGACCACCTGGTCATGACATAGTAGATGAGGCCTTCTTCCGAAAACTGGTAGGAGCATTGCATTTGCAGACGCTCGTCCTAATAGTGGGCTTAGCCATACTGATAACTGCTGGCAGGGCAACGTGATAGGGTACAAGCAATCCAGGAGGTTTCTGAAGTACGTTGATAACAAGTTCCTGACACAACTGATGGAGAAGACAACAAAGGGAGATGGTCTGCTCATCTCACGCTTGCAAACATGGAAGAACTGGTTGCAAGCGTGAAGGTTGAGGGCAACGTTGGCTGCAGGGACTGTGAAATGATGGAGTCCAGGATCCTGAGACAAGGGAACAAGGCAAATAGTAGAATCAAACCCGTGGACTTAGGAGAGGAGACCTTGCTCTGCTCAGTGATCAGCTTGGAAGAATCCCTTGGACATGACCCTGGAGGAAGAAGGGTCCATGAGAGTTTGTTAGTTTTCAAGAATAACTTTCTCCAAGCTCAAGAACAGTCCATCCTGACTTGCCAAAAGTTAGATAAAAAGGAAGGGAATCCTGCATGGATGAACAAGATGCTCCTGACAAAACTCAGGCATAAAAAGGAAGCATACAAGAGGTAGAAGGAAGGATAGATGACTCAGGAGAAATATAGAGACATTGTCCAAGCATTTAGGGATTGCATAAGGAAAGCCAAAGCCCACATGAAGTTGAATTTGGCGAGGGATGTGAAGGGCAACAAGAACGGCTTCTACAAGTATATCAGCAGCAGAAGGAAGATGAAAGAATATGCGAATCTGCTGCTGAATGGGGCAGGTAACAATGGGTATGGAAAACACCAAGGTACTTAATGACTTCTTTGCCTTGGTCTTCAATAGTAGGACTTGCCTTCAGGATTCCAAGACCCGTGAAACCAGTGGGAAACTCTGGACCCAGGAAGGCTTGCTGTGAATAGAGGAGGATCAAGTTTGGGAACATTTAAACAGACTGGGTATCTACAAGTCCCTGGGACCTGATGGGATGCATCAATGAGTGCTGAGGGAGCTTGGAACAAGGGCTTGGAACATCTTTCATACAAGGAGAGGAGGCTAACAGCTGAGGTTGTTCAGCCTGGAGAAGAGAAGGCTCAGGGGCATCTTACCAGGGTGTAAAAGAAGGAAAGGCAGTGAAAGAAGGAAAGACAGTGGGCACAAATTGAAAACATGAAATTCCTTTTAAACACAGGAATTTTTTTTTTTTGTAGTTGTGAAGGTGATTAAACAATGGAGGAGATTGCCCTGAGAGTTTGTGGAGCCTCTATCCTTGGAGGCATTCAAAACCCAACTGGACATCCCCCAGGAAACCTGCTGTAGTTGACCCTTCCTTGAGCAGAGGGTTGAACTAGATGATCTCCAGAGAGATAATCTCAATGTTTTGTGCAAACCTTGGGTAAATTGGTTTAGTTATAAAGCATCTGGTCTCAAAAATGGCTTTCTATTTGGGATCAGGAGTGTTTCTTTAAATCATGTATCATACAGAATAAATTAGAAGCTTTGTGATTGTTAACAGCATTCAGGGAATCTGTAGGGAAAGTATTAAATTTGGTTAGATGAATTGTCTCTATAAAATGTCTTTCAAGGTGAATTTAATCTTCATGTGTTGCACAACAGCTTTGCTCACTTGATTTGTTTCAGAAAAATAGTTTTCTGTTAAAACACTTAAATTATTGAAAATATTTGTAACAAGTGGAAAGTGAAGATGTTTACATCAAGTGAAATTTTATAAGCTTCAGTGGAAGGCACATACGTCAGATACCCATAGCAACAATCACTAGACATTTGCTTGGCTGTTTGTTCTTATGAGAAATTTGAGGAGGTACACTAGTTGATCAGTATTCCATTTTGCAAAGGACCTAAATTTACTTACGGATAATGGAATACCCAGTTTACAAAACTGCATATATTCCATCGTTAATGAAGAGGTTTTGAGTTATTTAATGTTGCTTTATCATTTTGTCTTTTATATTAAATTGCACCCTATAAAGCAATTGTGGCACAGTGTATTACTCAAGGGATATTGAAACGATTAATGCATCCTAAATTAGTTACTGTATGGGGTTTTTGGTAATTCACTAGTAGTCTTGTCTTCATGTACCCTGTCCTTCCCTGTGTGACAAGAAGCTTTTTTACAGATAGTGCTGGAAAGCCGCTTGATGGACAGTGGTGGAACTAGGCTCCCTCTTCACCTTGTTGAAGCAGGTTTTGCCATATGTGTCTTAGTCTATAAGTGAAAGTGGTGGGGACAACATTGTTTCAGAGAAGTTGAAAGAGTTGTGTTCATTCAGAGGGGAGCTATAGGAAAATGAAGCTCTGGCGGTCGAGTTGCAAAGCCTGTGGACAAATGCACTGTCTTTCCTAAAGACGAGATGAGAAGGGAGCAGGATGGGGAGGAGAGTGTAGTGATTCAAACATAGGTACCACTTAGAAGGCGGGGGGGGGAGAATAATTTTTTTTTTCTTTGTGGAAGGTGTGGGATTTTTGTTTATTTGGTTTTTACTTTGTTTTGTTTTGGTTTTTTCTGCTTTACCTTCTTAAGAACTGTTCTGTGAAAGGAAAAAAAAGGAAAGTATTTTTTATGAATTAAGAAAGATATGTTAGCCAGTTTTCTTCTACAAAGAGTAGGTGTATTTTGGCAATACTTAGTCTCTGAAAAATTAACTTCGTAAAGACAAGAAATTACTTTGTAGTTATTTACCAAGTTGTCACATATAATTAATCTATTTTATAGAAGGAATTCACAGGAATAATGATGTTTATGTATTAATTGCTTTTACGTGGCTGCTGGGATGCAGGGACACACCCAGTAACAATTTTTTGACAATGTATTGTGATTATTGCTCAAGAAGAAGGGTTATTCAGGCATTTTATATATAGCTGTATATTAAAGATCCTGTATAAACCTAATGATTTTTCAGGTACTATAAAATTTCTTGAAGACCTTGAAGAAGCCAAAACTAATGATACTAATTTGTAATAAACCCTTACAGGGATCTTGGTATTTTTGCAGGTTTTGGGAATGTGTAGAACATGTAGATAAGTAGCTCTCTTTTTCATATTTTTACAAATCTAAAAAAACTTCATTTGAACCCTCCCCCCTTTCTCCTGAACACTTAACAATCTTCGTGACTGGAACTGGTAGAGTTTGTCAGCTCCCAAAGGCATAAACCTCTTTATGCACAAGAGGCGGCATGGAATTTTTTATGCAGTACGTACTCTCCAGGGAACTGTTGTTATATAGTGAGTAGTGTCAGGAGGAAGTATTAGGCACCACCATAGTGTCAAAACTTCATCTTTCATTTTTTCAGTAAAGAAATAAACATATTCACACATTTGAACACAAAAACTGTTCTTTTGCTTTGAACAGGTGGCTGAGAGACCCTGTGACCGCAGGATGTAACGTAAACTGTAAAACCTTGTTTTCCTAGTCAGGTTTTCTGAAGAGCAGTGGCCCCCTGCCCACATGCGTCTTCTGTAGCCTGGTGTGACATGAGCTGGACTGCAGGTTCCGCGGGAACTTGGGCAGCTGTGGAAGGGGCGTTGAGAGTCCCGCTGGAAGCAGTTTTAATATGTCATCAAAGACTTTCTGATTCCTGGAAGTAGTAAGCAAGTGAAAAATGGTCACTGGTCTCATACGGGTGCTGAACTTCATCTTTTTTCCAGTTTTCCTTCAGACTTCTATCATCCAACCGCATGGGGACTTAGTTTCTCCTGTTTTGTTTTTTTATTTCATAGTATGGTGGGATACACTCTGATTTCTGTCTAAATATGATAAACTTTTTACTGAATAAAGGGATTATTTTACCTACGTCTAGCCCTGCCCCTCAGAGCCATACAAAAGAAATGGTGTATTTGCCTATGTGTCTCACTGGTTAAGGAGCTGCCTGGAGAAGGCTGACAGGCAGGCTGTGATTTCTTTCTTGTTTTTATCTATCTTGTACTGACCCATAGAAGTTGATTTCTCTCAGGTCAAACATTTATATGTGGCTTAGGAGGTAATAAAGTATTGTGTTTTGGTTTTGTTTCTTTTTTTAATCTAGGTTGCCTGTTTAAATCTTTTGTCTAGGATTTCACTCTGAAAAGTCATTGTAGGTTCGATATACATTTTGTTGGTAGCAGTGTAGACTTAAAGAGCTTTTACTTATTTTGCTTATATTCCACTCTTTCACTTGTGCTAATGCAGTTGTTGGGGGGCTGACGGGGGGGGCACACTGAACTTGGCTGGGAAACTGATCCAGTTAAAAATAATCCCTTTTTTATCTGGATATTAATAACTCAGATCAGTTCTGGCATCCAGTTGGCTGTAATACTCTACAAATGATTGTATCAGCGAAAATGAGAGGCAGTGTTAGGGAATGTTTCTGAATCAGCAATGCTACGAAACTATGGCAAAAAATGTTCTTTTTCATTTTTAAGTTGCAAGGTCCCGACTGGATGCTGCCCCTAGTGTCTTTTTCTACTCTTGACTTTCTAGAAGTGCCTCCCGAACAGATTTTCATTTGCAAGCATAACTTCATTGTATATTCTTGTGTTTATAAAACACAAATTTGGAGTTGGTAACAGGGTTTTAACTGCTTATGGCAGATAAGCACGTTACTGGTAAAAAATATCTGGACCCAGATGTGGTAGCTATACATTCCTAGAGTCAGTCTAAGATGGCCATTTGTAAGTCTGAATGTGAGTATGACCACTTGTTACACAGGACAGGTGCATTTTTCTGACCCTGTGTTTATCGATAAAGTGTAACTGTGATGGTCTAGTCTACGTCTTTCTGCTGGAACCTCTGGCTGCGTGCTTGAAGATGGAGAAATGGTTAGAGAACAGAGCACATGAAATGCTGGGGATCTGTTTCCACCTGCTGCTTCAAAGAGACTGTAAACCAGTTATTTGGGTTAATACAGAAGGTCTGTGAGATGGGTGGAGCTTTCCTCATTGGTTAATTTAATTTTTTTCTTGATTGCTTAAAACAAACAAGACCAAAAAGTCTTCAACATTCATCTCGGTTACATAAAAAGGTACATACAGGTGTATTTTTGCCTACTGATTTACCTATCAATAAAATACTGTGGCTTCTACAATTCGTAAAATATATTTGAAATGTTGCTCAGCATTAAATAGTGCATTTAAGTAGCAGAATACACAATATAAACTTGACAATCTTCTTAAATTGCATAAGCATGTAAAATGGAAAGAGATATTTGAGCCATCTAGTGGTTGGTATGAAACATTTTATCATTTTTTGATAGTTTGTAGGAAGTGTAAATGACATTGGCTTGGAAATAGCATTTCTAATTTGTCTGCTTTTTAATAGCGTTGCTGTAGAACGAAAAAACCCAGACATTCAACTTCAAATTTGAGGTACAGTCTGTTACGGTTTGCAGCTTTTTTTCAATTTACTGTAGATTTTAGTGAAGAGAGAGATCTGATAACATAAAAATTACATTAGAAGTTAGTAGCCAAAGAGTGAGTTTTGTTAGCATGAGATCCTTGGAAATTGTGAATGTTGTTAAGAAGTTCAAGGAAAGGATTGTAATAAGATAATTTTGTTCTCTACTTCTTTCTGAAAAATCTTTGGAGGGAAAAAGGTGGGCTTGTATTCTACCTTACCTCACCAGCTATTTATAGTAGGATTCTGAATAGCAGGGATTGAATTATAAGATTAATCTTTACTGGAAAACATGGGATGGATATTTTTTGTGGTAAACTTGTCCAAATCAAAGTAACAGAAGCAACAGAAAACAGATTTCTTAAGATGGGGTGTGTTCCTGGTAAACAGAGTCACAGAATCTTATGATGTTAAGAAAAAGAACATTTTGTAGATGAAAATTTCATATAATTATCCCTCTTGGTCCTGACATGCATTATGCTGTTCTAGCCTTTCATATTGGCTGTTGCCAATAGGAACTTGGCTGCACGTTGAACTTGATGGTATTCTGCAATACAGGCAGAAAAGTTAGTTGCTGAAATAATGAACTTCATGTGCATCTCACCTTGAATTATTTGTAGGAAAGCACTGCATACATTGAAACAGTGTAGTATGTTTCAGTCCTTATGAAAGTCCCATCCAGGTTCAAACGCAGACTAAAAGATATTTTTTAATTTTTATTAAGGCACATCTAAATCAACAAGCAGTACTAATGGTGTTACATACAGTTAGAGCTATAGTATTTCAGGATGGATAAACACAATCCATACTGAAATTTCAGAATTTGCCCCTTTACATTTTGAAGTGTTACAGACTCTTAAATCTTGCCCATTTTTTTTATTGAGAGGACAGTGGCAGCTTAACAGGTTTTTAAGGTCAATCTCAAATGCTTTGCAAGGTCAAATAACAATGAGAGAAAAATGGGAAAACCAGTCACAGAGCAAAGGACAGAGCAGTAATGGTTGATTTGTATTTTACTGGGGTGGGTATGACCTGAAAGCTTCATGTGAACTTGATGTGTTAATTACATTTGGACAAATCACTTGCATCTTGGTCCTGTTGTGCCTCGAAAGTTGATTATTATTAACCCTTTGCATCAAAGTACCAGCTAGATTAATCTTCTGTATCTGTAACTCGTTTGGACTGTGAATTCTAATAGGTTTCAGAAGAGGAAATTAAATTCTTTGAAGATTGAAGAGGTTTTACTTGTCTGGCATATTTTTGCTTGAATTTTGCAGTGTGGTGATGAAGGATTTTTGTTATTACTATTATTCCCCATCTTTACGATAATCTAGTCTTGATTGCAGTTGGTGGATCTCTGAGGTAACACTCGACAGTTTTGTTAAGTTCTGTCCTACAAATGAGCCTGACCCGAACACAGTAAAGGTTACTAGGGTGTGTGCTGTTTGTAGGCTTCCGTGTTGCACACATGAAAATCTCTCTATCTTATGTCTTCATTTAAAATTACTTCTAATTCAAGGCATTAGGTATGCTAGGGTTTTGAACTTGCCTTCTTTCCTAGTCTGTTGTTGCAAGAGCACGCTTGGAAAACAAGAAATACATGGGTTATGGAATTAGAGATCTTTTATCTTCATGATGTCCATGTTGGGTTTTTTGTTCAATTAAACAGGAATGTGGTTTTATGGTAGTATTAAAGCGTCATCTTTTATTGTTTATGTACTTCCCCCTCCACTCCCCCTGTTAACATCTTCCAGTGCTCTGATTGCTGTAGTATCTGGTCACACCACAGCATTTTCTTGGAAGCTGTCCATTGCTGAAGCTATGATCCAGCTGTATTCATGAAAAGATCTTTGGCATTTCCCCTGGTTTTAATTTGCATTTAGAAGATGCAAATGAGGTATAATGAAATGGTAATATTGGGTCCTGTTTCTGATGAATGCTGCTCTTTGAATTGTGTTCTGGTTATGAGTTATTTTCTAGGAGAAATTTGGTTATACCTTTTATATTTGGATTGCGTTTAAGGCATAACTAGCATTCCTTTTGTGGAATTCCATAGAAATTAGACTTGTTGAAGAGTGTGTGCAAGTGGAAGAGGGATTATCTTGAACTACAGTCTTTGACAATGCAAATTCCATCTCTTGTCCGTGTGTCAGAACTTTGTGTTCTTTGGGATGTATTCCTGGTCTCTCAAAACCAGAATTATACATAATAAAAGCCTAAAAATGTGTCATAGGCAGCATGTACATGTTGTCTCCTGTAAATAATGGAATAGCTCTGCTAAGTAGAAAACACTATGCTGTGGCATAACTTTTGAAAAGAAAAAGCAATTTGTTTAGTTTTCGTAATTTAGGAAAAATGTAATAATTATTTGTAGAATTGGATAGTTGAACATTCATTAAACCTTCTTAGTAATGTCACTTTAGAAGCAAATCATACCTTTCTGTGAAAAGAAAATGAGGGGAAATGGGTTTCCAGAGGAGAATGTGGTGGGTTTGGTTTTTTTTTCCCCTTCACCTTTTGCAAGGTAGGGAAATAGAAAATACAAATGTGATTAACGATGAAGAAATATGATTGTCTTAGGTTTGAAGCTGATGATCTGTATTTTTGGTATTCAGAAAACTGACATTTCCTTAAGCATATTTTCAGATTCGTATAATTAATGTTCTACTTTAGACACTGAAATTAGTGTGTGTAGCTTTGCTTACTTTTATGTGAATATAAATTATTATGAATATGAAATGGTGTTTGGTCATAAAACAGTTCTTATTATATTAAATTACCAAAGACCTCTACTCTGTCATTTCCTTCCCTGCTGTTGTACAAGTAGAACAAAGCACGTCAGTTTCTCTCATGTAAAAGTACTTGAATGTTATTGTTGTTACTATTACTCCAAAAATATTTTGTGGAGAATCACTTTTTTTTTTTTTTTTTAAGTATCTAACTATCTTTTTATTCTTTCTTTTTTGATTTTTCCTGTTCAAGGTGAAATTTAAATAGGCTTATTTTATAATGGAAATAGAATGTCAAAGGATGAGTAAAATACTGAAAACTCAATCTTACAGCATATGGTTGTCTTATCTGGGTTTTAAACATTGTTTCTTTCCTTTACAGAATGCTGCCTTTTTATATGGCCTTGGTTTGGTCTACTTCCATTACAATGCCTTTCAATGGTAAGTTGGAATAAGCTAACAGTATCAGTATTGTGTGGTGTTTTATTGGTAGGTGCATACTTCAACTTCAGTTCAGTGTGAGTGTACGATAGTTCAGGTTTTTTTATTATGGATAGGATGTTTGAAGACATACTGTCCTGAGTACTGTAACGTACCTGTGGCAACCACAGCTGTTGCTTGAAAAGGAAAGCACTTACAGGAGAAGAATTTTAGCTCCCTATAAAATGATTCAGCAAGGGGGATGGAGCAGTATGACTCAACAGGTTTCTGTGAATTGTTGTTATCAATAGTCTGTAGCCTGTGTTTGTTTGAAAGCGTGTTTACAAAAAACTTTTATTTCGGAAAAGAAGTGGCAAAGTGGGCTTTTTTTAATTAGCTTGATATTCAGTAAGTTTTACATAGCTGTATAACATGGAAGTTTTGGATGTGAGAAGTAGTACACTGACTTGAATGAGAACGTTTAAAACTGATTTAAAAACTCAGAGTTGTAAATTCTGGCAGGGCTTTGGGGACTAAAAGGGGCTGCTGCTGGATGTGAGGGGGAGGGTTGGTTTTCAGTTGGAGTTTTGGTTTTGCTTTATCAGTGATGAGAGGAATGGTGAATGGAACAGACTCACCCACTGGGGTTCTGTTGAAAGGTCCTCAAACTTTCATTGGGGTTTATTTTTGCAGAGTTAATAATTAGTGGCATTGGAAACAAGCCAGAAAGGTGCATTGTTTAGGTCAGTCCTTTTTTACGCTCAGTGTGGAAACTTAGTAAGTGTGACTTTACTACTTGATTGATTACTAAAAAGTTTATCATCTTACTGGACTAAGCATGACTGCAGTTAAGGAGGCAGTAAGTGATTACCGACTGATGGTTTGGAGCAATAGAGTGCGATTTCTGCCCCCCCCTCCCCCCACCACCTTGTTTCTATGTATCTTTCTATGTAGCTGTAAGACAAAAGAATTGGGCTTTCCTCAGGATAATGTAGATAAGCTTTTATTCTTCAAATTAAGATAAGTTGTTTAAATCATGAGCTCAGAACCTGGATTTTTTTTTTTTTCCATCTTGCAACTTACTGCTTTCTTATTGATAGTGGTGAAGTGAATGCAATGTATTATACGTGATGTGCAATTCTATTGCATTCTGATTAACATGAGAAGAACAGAAGAGTTTTCAGAAAACCTGAGAATCCACTATTTTAAGATTGTGATCAATCTGGTGGAATTTCACCAAGTTTCAGAATGTTCATGTTCTTATGCAGGCTTGTCTTCACCATTTAACATTCAAGAGTATTTTATGCACCAGTTCTTCTTACAAGGGCTATCTTGCTACAGTTTCCACTGTGAAAATGGTAGAAAACTGTAAGGTAAAATTAAATTAGACAAAGTAGTTAGATTTGGAGTAGTTGATTTTTTGAAAGACCACCTGTTCAATATAGACTTTTGCCATCAGCAGATTGTGCTATATAGCACCTTCCAGTGGATGGAACAGCAAAGTCAGGTGATTATGAGGCCTAAGTATTAATAAATCAGAGCTTTGAATTAATTTAGGTTTTTCTTCCATGCCTTTAAGTAAGCCTGTTGAGAACATGAGTATAAATTGATGCCTTAACTTACAACGTCTTAACTGCATATAGAGCTTTATGTTAAGGTTGTGTAGAATAATCATATTTGCCACTTCATTCATACAACAAAGTTATGTATAGTGTGGTACCAAGGAAGGTGTGTATTGTTAGAGTGTTGGGTAAAATTTTTAGAGGAAGAAAATGTAACACAGAATCTTGCACCTTTGTATGTGATTTTTTTTTTTTTTTAAATTTAAGTACCTTTGAGTGCCTTCCTTGCCCCCCCCCCATGTTTTTTGGGGGGCGAGAGGAGTGGGATGCATGGTTGTGGGTGTTTATTTAGGTGTGACAAAATCATAATAAACTTGGAGGTGATAGCAAGTCATTTACAATAGATATGTTCTTCTTTGTGTATCTTAATCCTCCACAGGAGTCTCTTGCAGACTGCAAGGAGAATCCTGCTTCTTTGAGAGTGAAATGCTGGTCAAACTGTCTTATTTCCTGCTGCAGCTATTCCATCTATTTATGTTCATAGAGTACACAAATCTGTATATTTCGGGCAGGTAGAGGACACCTCTAGACCATTTTAAGGTATTTTAAGCTATTGTGCTTCATCCATGAACATTTTTTTTTTATCTACCCCACTTTAGATATTCTTAGATTTTAATAAAAGGCACGTACATAGTCCTCCTAAAAGGAAGGGGTAAGGATGTGATTGAGGTTTTTTCATGTCTCATATAAATAGGGATAATAAAAAAGCAAGTTGGAATAGGGTCAGTTTTAGAATTTTTGTTCATATTTTTACATTAGTTTTGAAGTTTTCCAGCTTTCATAAAAAAAAGTGTTGAATTGGTTCCAAGACACATTGCAATTCACTGTAATTCAATATTGTACACTTTTCTATATACTAAAGCAGCATTACAGCATTATCTTAAGTACAAATCTTATTTGATACATCATTTTATATTGGTGACTTTGTAAGAACTGAAAGTTCTCAACATATATACAAATGTTGCAATAGTGTGATCAGACCAAAGCTATTTCATGCAATTATTATAGTGAGATATGCCATAAGGGATTAGCTCCATCAATTGAATCAAGTATGGTAAAATAGGTCTTATAGATCTTAAATTTTGATACTCTGTTCTTTTACACCATTTATCATCAAGCAGTAAGTAAAGTGGTTGGCTGATTTCCCCGGTTGTTTCCCTGTTTCTCAAGTAGGGTAGAACACCAGTAGAATAGAGATAGCTAAGATATTCACATAACTTGAATAATTTCATATCCTCCTTAGTTGTCTTTTAGATTGAACACTTGAAGAATTTCGGTAGTTAACCAAAGGCTACTGTTCATTTCTGTGTAATAGCTGCATCCAAGTGTAGTGGCTTGGATGCCAAATTTTTTCTTTTACTTCAGTAAGGATTCTGAGCCTGTCTGGTCTGTCATCTGCTGATTTACACTGAGTCCCACCAAGAGAAAAAGATGGGAGTCCAAGCTCTGCAGCTGTGTCCTGAAACTGGCGCTAACACCCTCTTTGGATCCCAGTGTACCAACCTTGGTGTTCCAAGGCCAGCCTGCTGTGTTTTCAGTGACTGTTATCTTGCAAATTGCTGGACAGTGTGTGTGAGAAAGACACACTCTTCCTCAGAAACACCTTATGGGAGACTGAGATCAGTCACCCTTATAGCCCCATTTAGCATACCCTGAGGCTCCTCAGTCCAAGGATTCCTTATCAGCTGTAGAAGTTAACTCTTATGTAAAACTCAGTCCTTCAGCATTGACACTTTTGTGGGACATAGTCCTGAGAAAAGCCAAAGACTAATGAAAGAGATGATCCAGACCTTTTTCCTGACCTCCATCACAGCTAAAGATGCAGGCTATCTGATGAAAATCTGTCATCTCTTACTGGAATTTCTTGGCCGTTCTACAGCCATGCTTGCCAAAACGGAAGCACTGTCATCATTTATTCAATATCAAGTGATATCTAGAAGGACCGTTTCTGCTTCTGGCTGCTTTAAAGTAATCTCACAGCCAGCCCAGTCTAGTTGCACTGCTGCATCGTGGTACTTCTGTAAGCCAGGGTGTTCTGTATGCTGGAACTTCTGTTAGCGTAAGTTTGACTCCTTGGAACAGGGACATGGGAGTTCAGCACAAAACACTTTTTTTCCCTCTTCAACTCTGATTCAGAATTGGATCTTTACATCAAGAAGGCAGCTGCAGTCTTTCATTATTCTTATCTAATTCAGGTAAACACATTTAATGGGCAAGAAGGAGCAAGCATATACAACCCCCACTGGGAGAGCGCAGCACCTCCATCTCCGACATACAAGCACTGAGCAGGCTCTCCACATCCCATCTCTGCTGCTGCTGAATTCCACAACCCTCCAAAGGCCAAGCAGATGGCAAAAGGCAGCCCTCAGTTGTAATCTGTGGTACTGTATCTCACCTCTTGGTCACCATGCAGGCCTCCAGACACCTGAGAATCACTTGTTTGTTAGAAGTCCTCTGAAGGCTTCAGTGAGGCAGGAGCATTTTTTACCACTTACCTAGAGGAAAACACACAAAACTTACCATCATCTGGGAGATGGCCTTAGCGCCAATCACATTGGACCATTTCCTTGAGCTGAAGGAGTCTGGTCTTTCTCTTGCTCTCTCTGGCTGTCATTCTCTTTCATCTTTTTCCAGAAAATGAAGTTTTGCTCTTCTCACAGTCATCCTGAAATAGTAAAGCAGCTGTTTAAACTGATTTTAAAGTACCCAAGTCTATAGTGGAATGTAAACTTTTTTTCAGTAGTCTCACGTGCCAACGCTCAGTATTGCAAGCCTTATTCATCTACCCAAGAAACTATTGTTTTATGGTGGTTGCTGTTTGCCTGTGAGGGTGGGAGAGTCCTGTGCTGTCAAGGTCCGTTCTTTGCTCTTCTTTGCTTCTTCTATCAATACTTTTTTTTTTTTTTTTTTTTTTTTTTCAGGGGCAAGCTGTTAGTAACACAGTAAGATTTGTCTTTGAGGGGGTTGTTACTCTTTTTTTTCCAGCAGGACCAGATCCTTCAGGTGGTTCTCAAGCTGCTTGTGTCAGTGGTTGGCAGATCCAAGGAACTGGGCTCTTCCTCACAGAGAGTAGTTGAGTGGGTAGTGGGGTATGTAGGAATGCAAACTGCCTAGTGGGGACCTCCTTCACTTGTGTGGGAACACCGCCCCCCCCGTCAAGGAGACAGGAACCACTGGACTACTTCATCAAATGCGACGTCTGCCGGGTATATCAGTAGTTTGTGCCATTGTGGGAGGGTGCACAGCGTTTGATGAAATAGTCCAGTGCTTGCGGTTTGCATGAAAGGCTCTGAGATTCACCCAACTGACAGCAACATTGCACTGGTAATTGGCAGTCTGTGGAGTTCTTGCTTTGGAAACACCTGCAATGGAAAGTCCAGGAGGGCTATAATTTGAGAGTAGAAAAACATCTTGCTTACTGGTAACTTGTGATCCTCAAGGTGCACATCTATATTGGTGCTTCTTTCCCTGTTCCGTCAGAGTCCTTTCAGCTGGTCTGGTGTTTGTAGTTCTCTTAAGTAGGGCAGAATTTAAACACGCACTGTGTAGATACTGCTTTGTCAAATACTTCTCAGGTTTCAGGTGGCTGGGTCTATATATGTATTTTTTAGGTATATAAAATGGGAATGTACATGTAGACTACACATGCTAATTAACCGTTAACAAAGTGGCAATTAACTTTCTGGTTTGTCGTCTTATCTTTCTGTGATTGTATATCAAACCACTTCTTGGATTGATGAAAATGCATAGTATCTGCTAATGCTGGGAAAAACCTACTCTCAGCTGCTGTTCTAGAGAAATGTTTAAAGACTTTGCTGCTCAGAATATTTCACCATTCAACTGTTACAGCCCTTTGAACAGAGGAGTTGTATCTAAAGTCTGTAAAAGTATCATAAAATTACAGTGTCCTGACTACTGCTATAGACATACATTTTGGTTATGTTCAAACTATGATTATGAGTTTCAGATAGAAATTTGTCCATTGTAGCCTCACATCATTTTCATTAGTGAGGCTAGGAAATGATATGAGGCTTAGAATAGGTGGTCGGAAAATTTAAAGAGGTTAAAGAATAAGAAAAAAAGTTTCACTCCAGCTGCATCAAGTATTTTTCCTGATATATTAGGATAATGTTATGTTCTTTTATTTTGTAGACTCATTCTGATTTTCATGGTTTTTGTTTGAAATGTATGAGTGTTAACTTTTGAATAGTTAAATTGATGCTCTTTTATTACATCCTTTTGCCTAGTTCAAAGCTGATTTTATTCACAGTCTATCCAAGTAAAACCTTCCAATAAAAGTCTTATGAGAGTTCACTAAATGTTTAATATAATCTTCTATTAATTATTATTCAGCTGGTTTCTTCACTTTCATAATGGTAGGCATTGTTGTATAGATGAGTGGGTGGAAAGATAGCTGCAGTATTGATTTTGGAAGTCTTTATTTGGAGATGATAGATCCATGTAATTTTTATTTTTCCTGAATTACCGTAGCAATGCTGTGTAAAATGTAAGCCCAGAGGTGCTTTTCATCTTCTGTAGTGTCTGTTTTCCAGTCCTGCTTTCCCATTTTGTTGAGTGTTAGCCTTTGCTGCCTGTTAGTGGAAATGCTCCCATTCTTGGAGAAAACTCTTACTTAATTTAAATAAATCCTAGTAGACTCAGCCAAACTTGTTTCTTACCAGGCAGTTGTAAGTATCTTCAGAGAACAAACCAAAAGTCATCTCTTGCTGAATTTAGATGACTGTCATTTATTTCTGCAGTATGAGAGCTCCCAGCCTTTCCTTTGATGATTTATCCCTTGGACTAATGTATGTTTAGTCTACTGAAGGATTAAAATGAAAAGCTCTGTCTGTGCATGAAGGCCAGTTAATTAGTGGTGGAGACTAACAACCTACTTGAGGAAGCCTGTCTGCCACGATCTCTGAAGGAAGCTGTTAGCCTCGTAAGCCATGTCCTGCTTCATATGTGACGGATCATCAAGCTATTAGGTTATATCTGCTCTTTTAGTTTTGGTCAAACCATAGAAGAGCTTTGAGGGAAAACATCTGAGTAACTTGGATGCCTTGGATCCTCTAGGCCCGTATGTTTCTGGATGTAGGCTTGGGCAGAGGATGGAAATGGGACTAGTGATGTTTCAGAGCAATCAAAGATCTCTATAAGGATCGAGTGACTTCTGCTGTATCCAAAGGCTCAACTCAGTGTTGTGGTTTAACCTGAGCTGGTAACTAAGCACCAAGCAGCCACTCACTCATTCCCCTCCTACTCCCCACTCCCAGTGGGATGGGGGAGAGAATCAGGGGGAAAAAAGAAGTAAAACTCATGGGCTGAGATAAGAACAGTTTAATAGAACAGAAAGGAAGAAACTAATAATGATAATAATAACAATAACAATAAAAGAATTGGAATATACAAAACAAGTGATACACAATGCAATTGCTCACCACTCACTGTCCAATGCCCAGTTAGTTTCCTAGCAGTGATCCGCCCCTCCTGGCCAACTCCCCCAGTTTATATACCGGGCATGACGTCACATGGTATGGAATACCCCTTTGGCCAGTTTGGGTCCGCTGCCCTGGCTGTGTCCCCTCCAAACTTCTTGTGCCCCTCCAGCCTTCTTGCTGGCTAGGCATGAGAAGCTGAAAAATCCTTGACTTAGTCTAAACACTGCTTAGCAGCAACTGATGTTTTCAGTTGTTGCTATCAACATCCTTCTCATACTGAACCGAAAAGGTAACACTATACCAGCTACTAGAAGGAAAATTAACTCTATCCCAGCTGAAACCAGGAGACTCAGGCAAACAGGTGGCCGAGGAAGGACTGTGGTTGCCGACACTGGGCCACGTTCTCTCTCGTTTCCCTTTGGAACGCTTGCTCCTACTTTCCACTTCTCATGTCTGCTTCCTTCTGTGTTGTACCAACCTGTACCAAGCCCTCATGCCATTTGTGTTGGACGTTATTGAGCACTTACAACTGAAATGGATGTCAGTGATGTTGCAGATGTTTTACTATTGATGTAGTAAGGGACTGAGTCTGAAGCTGTGGACGTGGCACTGGGAAACAGGCAGCCCCAAAATGAAATGAAAGTTTTTGCTGTAGTCCATGTTCTTGATGTGTCCTGTAATCTTGAGTGCATTGCTATTTTAGTTAAATGTTTCCCATAGGCAAAATTAGATCAATATTAATTCAGCTATGGTGTAGAATTGCTTGTCTGTCTGTAAGAGTTAATAAGTAAATGTCTTTTCAGAGTTTGAGTGTTTTATTCTTTGAAAATTCTACTGACTATTTTAAATCAGACTCTGGTTAGCAAGTTAAACATGAGCACCTGCCACTGGTAAATATTGTTGAAAATACTGCCTTTGTGATCACTTTATTTGTGAAATTTTGATGATGACCATTCCACAGTAGTGGAAGTAATTTGTATTTGTTATTAGTGGTGATTGTCATCCTGGAAAAACTACAAATTACATAATCGATATAGAATCAAGTTTGCAGATGACACCAAGTTAGGAGACAGGGTCGATCTGCTTGAGGGTCGGAAGGCTCTACAGAGAGATCTGGACAGGCTGGATCGATGGGCCGAGGCCAACTGTATGAGGTTCAACAAGGCCAAGTGCCGCGTCCTGCACTTAGGTCACAACAACCCCATGCAGCGCCACGGGCTTGGGGAAGAGTGGCTGGAAAGCTGCCCAGCAGAGAAAGACCTGGGGGTTTTGGTCAACAGCCAGCTAACTATGAGCTAGTTCAGTGTGCCCAGGTGGCCAAGAAGGCCAACAGCATCCTGGCTTGTGTCAGAAATAGTGTGGCCAGCAGGAGCAGGGAGGTGGTTGTCCCCTGTACTCGGCACCAGTGAGGCTGCACCTCGAGTCCTGTGTTCAGTTTTGGGCCCCTCACTACAGGAAAGACATGGAGGTGCTGGAACGTGTCCAGAGAAGGGCAACCAAGTTGGTGAGGGGCCTGGAGCACAAGTCTTATGAGGAGCGGCTGAGGGAACTGGGGTTGTTCAGCCTGGAGAAAAGGAGGCCGAGGGGAGACCTTATCGCTCTCTACAACTACCTGAAGGGGAGTTGTAGTGAGGTGGGTGCTGGTCTCTTCTGTCAGGTGGCTGGAGACAGGACGAGAAGAAATGGCCTCAAGTTGTGCCAGGGGAGGTTTAGGTTGGATATTAGGAAAAATTTATTCACTGAAAGGGTTGTCAGGCATTGGAACAGGCTGCCCAGGGAAGTGGTTGAGTCACCATCCCTGGAGGTATTCAAAAAGCGCGTAGACAAGGTACTCCAGAACATGGTTTAGTGAGCATGGATGATGGTTGGACTCAATGATCTTGAAGGTGTTTTCCAACCTAAACGATTCAATGATTCTATGATTAACACTAGAGTTAAGTAAGATGCAGGCCAATATTTTGAATGCAGAAGATAAAATATCTGATTTTTAGTTAGAAAAGCTGCGTTGGGGAATATTTGGTCTATTCTTACATCTTCCCCTTAATTTACTGATGTAATTATGCTTCATTACAAGTTTAAATTTATGTTACTTTTCAGAATTCTCTTTTAGTTTTTATTATGCAGAATTTAAGATGCAAGCAAGACACTGACCTGGGAGTTCCCTAGCATTTTGAGTGCATATAGATTCATTCTTAAATGCAAATCCATCATGTATTAGAAACTGAAAGAAAATTTCTAAGTGGAGAGTCTTTCACCAAACTCTCTACTAGTGTGTCCATTCCATTGCCAAATCAGTGCAATGGATGGGAGCAATCAATGCTCCCTGACTACGCTCCTTTGAATTTTTTAACCTTTCAAGGCAATAATGCTTTTAAAGCATCTCTGCCTTTCCTCCCAAAACCATCAGTTTAGGAGTAATCAAATATAATGGAAATGTACAGCTAGAATATTATTATTATTTAGTTGTTAGCATAGTAACTCAAACAGTGACTAAAATGGTACAGAGATTTTTGTTTCACTTGGTTGATTGAGTATATTTTTCCAAGCATCCATCAAAATGGGTGGAAAAGCATGCCGTTACTTCCTGCATAGATTGTGTCTAGAGGAGTGATGTCTTGTCCTACAAATTTTCTTCCTCCTTGTACATTTTGGGCTTGTCTTCACTGGAAAATTGTGTTGGGTTATGGTATCTCAAAGGCTCATGGTAACTACTTACATTGTACCTGACTCCATGAGCAGCTTAGGCAAGGGTGAATGGTGTTGCCATGTTGTCTGCACAGAGATAAACCTTACACAAACCTCATAGGGGCTGTCTGTGACTACCAGGTTCTGTGCTAAACATGACACAGTCTTTTCATGTTTCCACTGGTGATAATTTTACTTGTTTTTAAGTTCTGTGCTTCTCTGAAAGAGTGGGGTAAGCAACATTCTTGTTCTTTTGAACAAATGACAGTATAGGTTCAAACTAAATTTTGAAATTGTCCTTCAAAGTCGTTTGTTATACTTGCAGCTTTGTTTTAACTCTATTGCTCAGCTGTGGCAGTGAATATTTCCTGTTCAGTAAGCAAGAGACTATAAAAATATTTTTGTCTCTTACCATTTCTCTTAAGCTTTTTTAGAAATACGTGTTTCAGTGATCTTTGCGACTGAGACATGACGTTGGGGAAATATGGAAAGACTATTTTCTGACCAAGCAAGCTAGCTAAAATGTGAAGAATGTGAAGTGTATATGAGCATGGTCACAATGTCCCATGTGGTACAGAACCGCAATGTCTTTATTCCTGATTTTTGTCTTCTCTTTGATAGGGACCATAGACACTGGTTTTCTTCCTTTTTAGAACTTTAGAATACTGTCTTTGAACAAGATGCAAATAATGGATTTTAAATACCAGTGGCTAACCATATTAGAGTACCATAACCAGTGAGTACCATATTAGAGTTAAGACAAGAAATGCAAATATACAATCATAAAATCTATACTTTGGCATAACAAAAGCATAGCTTAAAATACGTACTGATATTTAGTGATCAGTCCAGTCTTTGGCCTTCCAGTTTGAGTGGTGTTCTTGTAGGTGATGATGAGCATACTGTTAGGAGACATGGATCCTTGTTTGTTACAATTTCAGTGTAGATGCTGAGGTGTGTGATTCATCACTACCTGTACTATTCCAGGGAAGTTTATATGAGATGTGAGAGACTGCTTAGCTGGTGCAAGTTTGTCCCTTTTGCACTTCACTTGCTCATTTTCCTTGTGTAAGCAGAAAAGTAGGGTACAAGGTAAGTAAAGACTTTCTGAAAGATTGTAATAGAGGACACTTCTGTTCCACAGTAAAAATGTAGTATTTTTTTAAGCCGATCTGCTCTTAAGTTCTGTTTAAACAAGTCAGGTAATGCTTTAGGTACAGACAATTTTGTTGCATTGTTTAGAGGAAGTCTGTGCCTTTGGTTTGCTTTGCCATCAAGAATGAGAAAAGAGCCTGTAAGAATTTTAGAGCAGCAGAAGTGTTTTTGCTGATGGATTAAAAAATGATCATTTATGTTTCGTGATTAAAAAAAAGTTTGTGAAAAATATTTATTGAATTTCCTATTGCAACTGCTAACCATTTGTCCTTATAAATAATACTGCACTTGGAGAGTAGGAATTAAATCAATTTGCCTAAACATTGTGTGATTTCAGGCAGTGTGATTCATTCCTGTGCAGTGTCCCTGTGCTGCTCCACAGTGGGTACAATTCTCCCCATAGGCCTGCCTGCCATCTGCCTGCTCAGCATCAGTCTCTGGGGTTGCCTAGGACAGCAGATGGGACTGTGCTCCCTGGCTTAGGTGCTTGAATCTACCCTAAGTGAGTCTGATTCTGATTGCTGTCACTGTACGAGCAGTGATGTGTGTGAAGGTATTTTGTTTCAACCTGTCATTGGATTTCAGGCGAGCTAACACAATGAGCCTTAGCTTCTTTCTCAGTTCCTCTCTGAATTTAAATCTGTAGTCTTCTAGTTGCATGTCAGCTGTCATAATTTTATGCAGTTGGTCTGAGAGGCAAAACAGTCCTGTTTAGAATGGCGTGAGCAGATACAGTTGTTACATAGCATTTTTATCTGGTACAGTGCCATCATGAACAGGGGCATGAATAGAGAGGATTTAAAGGTAAGGAAATAGAATCAGAGCTGTCTTCACCTATCATGGGAATATGAAAAGCAAGTTACAGTGAGAGGAGGTGTCAGGCTTTCATATCTGTGTTTGCCCGGAGGTAATTGAGTGACTGGAAAGTAATGGAGCAATAGGCATTAGCTGAGTCTCTACATGGTGCTGGTGCTAAGAAAGGGAGGACAAAGTCGAAAATGGAGCAGGTTGGTGCAGTGGGAGGAGATGCGTGTGATCGCTTCTTCTAGGCCTTCTGTTCTGCTGCTGCTCTTGGGGGTCTGCACCTGGAATCAAAAGCAACCTAGCAGTTGGTTGTGACATGAATGACCGCTGTGGTGTTCTAAAGTTGCACTAATTTTGTTACTAATTCGTGAGTCATCCTTTCTGAAATAGCAGATATGTTACTGTATTTCATGCAGGAAATTAGTTTCTCTAAATTAATAGAAAAGATTAGACTTTCAAATCTACCAGGATATCTGGAGTACAAAATTACTCAGTCCTTGAAGAATCAAAAGCCATGCACCAAAAACATTGCATGTAAACCACTATTTTGATATGTTTTTCTGTAACAGTGCTTTCTGATCAACTTTCTTCTAGTCAGATAAATAATATTGATTATAAAGGAGTACTTCAGTAAAAAATAATTTTTAAATCTGTTTTTCTTTCAGGGCAATTAAAGCATTTCAGGAGGCGCTTTATGTTGATCCCAGCTTTTGTCGAGCCAAGGAAATTCATTTGCGACTTGGGCTTATGTTCAAAGTGAACACAGACTATGAGTCTAGTTTAAAGGTAGGTTTAAGTCCTTTCAAATTGAATTAACGTTTTTTACAAGTCGTGTTGCATATTAAAACTGCTAAGAATGCATAAGCTTATAGCAGTTAAATACTACCTGCTTTAGAAATAGAAGTACTTCAGTATGAAGTATGTTAGTCTAAAGACAGAGTAAGGGTAGGATTTGAGGTGTGTTAGGTGCTAGACATACTCAGAAAAGCCCAGCAAGATTATAGATGAGCATTGATACTCCAGAAGGTCAAAAATTTGGTGTAGGGCTCTTGTTAAAGTAGTACATTTTGGGGGGAAGCTAAGGAAAACAAGAAGTTGGAGGAAAAAGAAGAGAAGAATTAGCAGCTTGGATTTCTCAATGTTCTTCTCCCCCTGCCCCCAGCTGCACTATTGCAAACTGGAAGTTCTTAAAAATTATTAAAAATAGAAAGCCTTTATGCAAAATAATGTTCTCATATATTTTTTAAATATTGTTTCTGCTTTTATTCTTTTAATTCCTGCTTTGAGAGGTAGCTTCTAAGGCAACAGTTTCTGGCTAATCGGTTAAAAATGGTTTCTGTTAGTACAGCACTTTGTTTCTTCTGTACTCCTTTAGATTTTATTACTGCTTGCATTCTTTTTCGGTCTCCCATTGTTATCTGTCATTTTATCTCCCTTCATGCAACATGTTTCCCCATTTTTTTCCTCCTTCCATTTCCTACTCTCTCCCCATGTTCTTTCCTTCCTGACCTTGAAATTTAGGTATGTGTGTCTTGGAAAAAGGAAGTGTGCTTTAACAGTGTCATGTGCTGGGAAATACACCTGCAGGGCTGAGAATTTTGTAATTTGTAATTAAGTGTAATTTATAAACATATTTCTGCATATTAATCTCTCCTAAAACTACTAAAGACATTAAATGTTTTGTTTTCAAGAATCTTGTGCCTTCCTTTTCCTGGCAGATTGTTTTCCTGGAAGGTGTATTTGTGAGGCTGTCAGAATCACATTGTCTAAGATTTGAAAGAGTAGAGTGTTACTCTCAATTTTTCCTCTCAGTATTGGTAGTAACTCTCATCAGGCTTCCTTTTTTCATCCAGAGTCCAGGCTTTCACCTACAGAGACAGATGGAGTTGGAAATTGTGATTAGATAGGATGGTATTGCATAGGAGTAGGAAAGATTCAGTGTAATGAATGGCAAAAGAGAGTAAGGGGGGAGGTGTACTCTGTTGGGAAATTGATTATGTGAGAGTTTGGGTGGTCCTATTTCTTTATACTTTGGCACAGATTTAGTATCAGCTGCCATGATAGGGAATAGAACAAGTGCTGAAGAAGTACATTTTGGTTTTATTTTTAAAGACTAAATTTACAAGGAGATAGTAAACTTGTAATCAAGTAGTGGAAGGAATTTCTGCATTTTAATTTTTAATAGAAGAAATTGATCAAGAAATAAACAACCTTTCCTGCTGTGCCATGAAATATGTAATTCTATCACTGAATCAAGTATTTAGATATTATGAGAATTCAGTCTAAATAATTTACTGTGTTTGATCTTCAGAACTTTGCAAAATAAAAAGGTTGCTTATCACAAGGATTTTGAGTATACCAAGCTTTTAGTTTCCAATACACCAACTATGAATGGGAAAAACACCTAAGAAGTATTTTAAAAAAAGAAAGAAGTTAATCTTTTGTAATGCAAAATAATCATGATTCCATTGCTTTTATGTGCAATGTGATTAAGTCACTTAAGAAAACAAATGACAGCAACAAAACCAGCTTACCCTCGAGCAGCATAAAGATCTTAAGAAGGATGATGAAATAAACATGGGGGGGGAGGGGGACGTTGCCTTAAGGAGTTTCACATTGTCCTTAAATCAATATAACTGCAGGTTGTTGCTAAAAGGTTGTCTCATTTTCCACCTTGCAATCCTGATTGCATTGTTAAGCACCCTCTGCTGCATTGAATCAAGTGGGGTTTTTTCTCCATTTGCAGACTGAGGTGGATCAGAAGTCTGAACCAGCTCAACTTGAGATTTGCCCAATTGCTAGATCCAATGCAAGGCGGATGGCAGGAGTTCATGAATGGGAAGGAGTGGGTAGAGCTGTCTTATACCCTTCTGGTCCAAAACATAACACAAAACTACTCTGGAATTATCGACTGAAACACCTAAGGCAGTGTTTCTGGTTTGCTTCCTTTGCTATGGAGGTTGCAATCCTTAGCAGAGAGTAACAGTGAGGAGCAAGAAAGAAAAGACCCAGTGGAGCAGCCTACTTGGTCTTGAACAGTTTCAGCTATTTTCAGTTCAGCTGTGGATTTAATGTAGAGTCCTGAGAGTGATCTACTTTGAGAACAAAATATTAGCTTATATCAGCTTATACATCAGAATATATCAATTGAGGAGTAGACCAAGTAGAACAAGCAGGGCAGTAGGTTCTTTAAAAGCATGATCCCTGAGTTGAGGTTTAAAAAAACCCCTTAAGCCAGAACTCTGTGAGTGACAAGAATATGAGAGGCAAGTCAGAAAATACTTCCTTAGTGAAGAGAACAAAATGAACTGCTGCTGCAGTGGTTACCCACAAGCATGAGGAGAATAAAATGGAGAGAGGTGATGAAAGAGTATGAAAAGATGTTTTTACAGAATGTCTGTCTTGTTCTCTGAGACTGAGTGTTTTGTCTCTTCACAAAAGAAAAATAAGTAACCCAAAGTAATGAAAAGACACAGCTCTCTTGTTGTGCCGTTTTTGGTTTTGCGGGCCTCTTTAAAAGGATCCAGGATTTTGGAGGATGGTTATGGAGTTTAGGATCCAGCCTGCTAGTGACTGGCCTTGAGCACGGACCCTTTCCCCAGGGCTCTGTATAATGTAATTCATAGCACAGGTTGAGCTTCCTATTTGACACTGAGGTGGAAAGCGGAAGCAACTTTTCATGCGGTATTCGCTTGTGACTGTTCTGGATTTCACAGATTGTACCAATGTTGCATTAATATACTTTGAAATATCATAATGTTTTTGATGGTATTTAAACATTCATGTTAAGTCTGTAATTGCTAAGAATAAACCATTGCCAACAGATGAGTCATTGTCAGTAAGTCTTAAGGCAAAGGAGGAAGATGGGAGTCTGAAGGTCATGTATTCCATGTTTTTCACAATTTTAGAGCATTAACATAAATCATCTATATTTTATGTAAGCAATTTAAGCACAAAATTAATTTTTACTATTTTAAGATGTTGATGATCAAGATAATTACTAGAGTGCTCTTTAACAAGCATAAAATCAACTCTCAGTGTTTTTTCAAAATCAATTACTGCTTTTGTGTGTTTTTAACATTGCTGCAGTTAAGACTTGCAAATTACTAAGAGAATCCTTGACTGCTGTGTTATCCCATTGCCATAAACTCTGGCAAGAATACCAGTGCTGTTGAAAATTACTTGGCCTTCGGGCTTATATTAAAGAAAAAAAAAAGTGGCCTTTCTGGTTGGAAAGAAAACAGTCCTTGTGTAACCTGACAGTTAGGTAGTGTTACCTTCAGAGGTGATACATGAAAGCTGAATTTGCCCCATTCATCAGAAAAGTACAATTAATTCCAAAATCAACTGGCAGTGACTTGGTGGGGAGGGGCAGAGATTTTATTATTGATTACTCTAGCAGCAACATACTGTTAAGGTTTATTTAACAGTCCTAACCTTTTCACACTTTACTATGTGTCCTGTGGCCCCCTTCCCATTTGCCATTTCCTACAAACGACACTAGGAATACTGTGTTCGATGGTGTTAGCTGTGGTTGCATGGTGATGGCCTGAAAGGAGGATAAAGCAAGATCTCTAGGAATATAATATATCTCTTTACTGGTTTGGTAACTGTAGTTGGAAAAAATGTTCAAGCTTCTGAGTATGTGCCACATTATTTCTGGCATGTCACTTGATATCCTAGTCATTCTCCTATTTATTGAATATATTTTTTTCAATTTTAGCCTCCTTTTTCATACATGTATGTAATCATCCTGTCTTGTGCATGTGTCTCAGTTCTTAAGTACTTTTGAATCTTAACCAATTTCTAGCAGATACGTCAGAATGAAGGACATTTCAAAGAGAAGTTCCTAGAACATTCCTGCATGACATGTTGCGCCAGAGCCATTTGAGCTCTGCAAGCTGAGGACCGGGCAATCTGGTTGGCTTGATCTGCAATAGAGGCACCAAATGACTGGTCATGGGTCTGGTCTCCTGGGACGTGAAAAATTCCTGTGAAGGGAACTATCCCATCCACACTGGAGTTGCTGTGCATCGGGCAGCCCCAGTGCCTGTTGTCCAGCTGGAAGCTGAGAGCAGAGCTAGGTGGAACAAGAAGGGGGAGCTGGGTGTGTTGTGTGGGACCATTGATGTGCATAAAAGAGAAGCTGAGGGAAAAAAAGAAAAATTACAGCTTTGGTATTACTTAGTGTAATACTTGGGTTACGTTGGAAGTGGCAGCTATGGGAAACTAGTCTTCCATCTGGTGCTCATTCTGCTTGGCGGCATTGAAGTATCGTAGTGTGCTTTTGATGGGGAGTTAGAGCTATGATCCTGAAAGCCCTTTGAATGTAAAGTTCAGTTCACTTTCATTGTTTGCTGACGGACTATGTAACGGAAAAAAGAAATCTTAGGTTTTCATATTTATTAGAATAATAACACTGAGGGAACAGTGGGTGGGTAGGAGATTTTCTATGGGTTTGGTTTTGTGAGGGGGTGTTTTGTTTGCTTTTGTTCGGTGTTTTTTTTGGTGGTGGATTGTTTTTTGTTTTGGTTTTTTTTTGTAATGGGTGGTCAGTAGGGACTCTGGACAAGAGCAGGTTGTTTTATGGCATATCAAGCTGTGTTGTGCTTTGGGAATTTTGTTTGGTTTTTAAGTACTGCAGTTGCATCCTGTGCCCAGCAACAAAACCCTTAGAAGAATGAGAACTAAATTTCTCATGTTTTCAATTATCTGCCTATTAGTAGAAATACTGATTTTGCCTTTCACTTTTAGAAATTTTTCCTCCTTATTTATACCCAAAACAGCCATCCTAGTAGTTTGCTTCAGGCCTATGCTTTGATCTTGACCGTAACTCATCAATTTAAATATAATTTTAATTTTTTAATTATTTTTCTAAAGATTCTCATTTGTTGGTAATGTTAAGATATACTGCTTATATTAGGAATAGAAAAAGGCTGTGAAAAAATTAGAATTTATTGGGAAAATATGCATGAATTACATGAATATGCATGAAATACTAAAAAATCAAATACTGATATATAGATGAACAGCTCGAAGTACTTACTTATAGTCAAGACACTTTTCCATCACTTATTCAAATAATTCTCATGTCTACATATATTATCTTTATGAAAGATATTTTTAGCTACTGCAGCTATTGTATGCCAACATGTAGCTGTTATAGACATATTGTTCATTTTTTATGTTCTTTTTCTCAGTAATAAATAAAAATTTATTTATGAAAGTGAAAATTTGTGTTTTCAAGCCTTCAGGTGCTGTTTCACAACCTAGTTAGTTATCTTTCATATATATGTGCTTAGATTAGTAATTTTTAAGCTTAAACATGTTAAATTGAAACCTTGCATATCTATTCTTAATTATTAAAGAAAAACTAACTAGTCAAAATACATACAGTTATGAGAAGTTTTAATTTTTTATGTCTGTAATTCCACCAAAAACTAATCAGCGACATTTTTAATTAAAAATCAAAACAAAGGGCTTTAGCTATTGCAAAGTGGATATCCAAGATGTCAAGCACTTCACCTAAAAAGCATTTTGTGGAAAGCAAGATGAAATGAGTCAAAAGATTATTTTAATGAAAATGTAAGTGGTTAGAAAACAGCCATTTGGGAATGAAATTGCTCTCTAAGTCTTTGTAGTTTGCATATGCGTAAGATGGACAGACATATACATGAAGTAAAAACATGGAAGTTTTTTAATGCAGCATGGCACTGTAATCAAACTGCAAGAGAGTTATTAGTGCAACTGGTTTTGGCAGTGGATTGCGATGCCACAATGTCTGGCCTACAGAGTGTTTTCTTTTGTTCCCTCTTACTTAGTTTTGCTTGCGTTTTTGAGTCATTTTGGAGTTTTCCTATAAAAGAAAACTGTAGGTGTATTTTAGAAATGTCATGATTACAAAGAGGACTAAATGCTAAATTTGAATTAGCATGCTGTGTGGCATCTTCTGTCATTTTTGGGGGGGGGAGAGGGGGCAGAACAAACTACAAGAAGAGACATGGTTGACTCAGAAGTTGAACATTCAAGCTAGCGAGTGTTGGTGCTGGTACATTTACTTCATTTGTGGACCCTCTCCTCGCGAGAAGTACCTTGGTCCAGGTTTATTAGCCATAACTGCAAGGTCGGCATTCGGGGCACGCAGTAATCGCTAGCTATGCGTACTGGCTGGGTAGCCACAGCCAGCCAGCACGGATGATGCTGTGCTTTCGGTGCAGCCTGGGTGGCTGTGTGGGCTGGAGGCAGAGTGCTGCAGGTCCCGAAACAGCCCCAGCCCGGGGTGGTTCAGCTCCGGGGGGGGAGTGGTGCTGGTGCTGGTGCTGCGGCAGCAGGGGCAAACTTACAGTCATCCCGTTTCCCTGGGGCATTTGGTTGCTGCTGGCAGTGCTTCAGGCTGTTAACACGGGAATAGCGAAATTCTGATGTTGCACAAATAACGATAAAACACGCAGGCGACGCGAGTGTTGAGATAGCTTTGTGAAAATCACCGTGGTGCGCTACGTAAGATGTTGGTCAGTAAATTCGAATGCAGCCTGCTTTTGGCTAGTGAAAATACAGCTTTTCTGACCTCTGTTTGAAGAGAATTTTTCACTTGCAGCTAGTCAAAACAAGAGATCCTTCTGAACGCGCTGCCGTTACTCAGTTTCAGTGTGTACCTGACCTTTGTTTCTGCTGTCCTCAAGCAGCTTTCTCCTTGTCCACGTAGCAGTTTTCCTCAGTCTCGAGGGGTTTTTTTGAACGGTGGACAAAAGTAAGAGGGCGTTGATGCCACACCAGCCTTCGTCTCGGAAGCGGAATTTGTTGTGAATTCAGAAGGCGCCGGGGAGCGGAGCAATGAGCTGAGGTGGCAGCACATGTCGCGCGTCCTCCCCTGACCCTCTCCCCTGGCCCCAAACACGCCTGGCAAATGGAGGCTTGGCGCTCTGCCACCGCCGATTACGCAAGGCTCTCCGTGCCCTACTTCTCTGAACAAAGGCTGCTCTCAGGAACATAGGCATCCCACCTAGGTCACATAGGCAGAAAAAGCCATCTCCTGACAGAATTTTACTGAGTCATGATGGAGCTTTCCTTCATGGTAAGTCTGTGAGATTGTCAGGTTTCAAAGGATGGCTTGCCTTGCTTGCTGAATAAATGCAGAACCAAGAGCTATTAAACTTGCTAATGTCATCCTCGAGAGGAGGAGGGAGTAGAATCACTATTTTGAGGTCTCAGGCTTGGATGTAAACAGAGACAGTACTGAAAATCTTGCACTAAGAAGAAAACAGTTCTTTTCGTGTTGGTCATTTATTGATTAAAGAAACAACAACCGCTTAAATTGTAAAGGACTAATTTGTTAGGAGGATTGGTCTTAATTCTAGTAGTGAAAACATATCAAGTTACCTAAATCGGTGTCAGATTACTGTTATTTTACTACCAGACCTAATGCTTTCATCAGTTCTGTTTATATGTAATCCACTGTACTTCTGATCCGTGGAAAGGTTACCTTTGAAATTGTTTCCACAATCGGAGGCAAGTCAAGGACTCCAGAGGAGACAAAACAGGCTGTTGATAATTGTGCAATTACAGATGGCTACAAATCAAGGTATATTATGACTTGGGCTGCAGCTCTTGAAGAGAGCCTGTTACTTTTTAACATTCAGAACACTGCCTTCTAGGTAAATCCTCTTACTCGGAATTTGAATTTCTATAGACTGCTGTCTGCCTTGAGGTATTGTATGTCGTCTCTGAACTGCAGCGGCCTCTCCTGCATAATAACTATTTCACACAGCAGTAGCCAGCTTCAGTACTGCAATACTTGAGTGAGGTGCAGATGTTTGCTAGCCGCTTCTGTTTGTTGCAGAAATGGAAGTTGGAAATTATTACTTTTTTTTTTTTTCTCATTTTTTGGTGCTGGTAATTGTGATCAGTGGATCTGCTTTTTGCTGATGAGGTTTATGTGTTAGAATGCATGCTTTTTTTTTTCTGATTTTGAATACTTAACGGGGAGCTATATATTATTTATCTGGCAAGAGGTGTAGGTTTGCTCATGTATGTGCTTTTCAAAGGTTCTTGGTTTGAAAGGTTCTGGGCTTTCTGTGTATTGCTTTGCGATAATTGTTTAGTGCAAATGGTTTATTTTGCTGTAGTTACGGGCTTCGGTTTATCAATTTCTTTACTGTTTGTGGCTTAGTGAACAGTGCAAGCAGAAATTTACTACACTTAGAAAATTTTCATAATGTGGATTTTGAAATTTAGAAGTCAGCTAATGTAGCAGTAAGAATTTAAATTTTTAGGAGGCATTGCTGAGACTATTCCTGCTTTTTTTTACTGTACAGCACTGATACTACTGGCATATTTAAATATTAAAATGGTTAGATTTTCTTATATGGTTGCCTGCTTTCTCTCAGTGAATCTCACTGCAATAACCCTTCTGAACAGCTACTACCGAACAGTTGTCAATCGTTTCTCTTTAGATCTGCTTATTTTTTATAATAGCATTGCTAGGTGAGAGCAAAGCTGTTCCTTTCTGCTTTATCTTTTCATATTAATTGTTAGTGACAGTGCAAGATGACACATCTGTGCAAAAAGGATTTTGTACCATTTAGATAGGTATGCTCAATGTACAAGCCGAAGTATATAGGTCTGTTCCTTTTTTTTCTTTTGTCAGGCAGAATACAATATAAAGTAGAGCATTTTATTTTTATTTAGTCTTTTTTTTTTTTTAAGTTGCCTGGTTAGTAGAATCACTATGGTAACCGACTAAAGGATGTCTCTGAGGCACACAACCTGCATTGCAATGTAAGTGAGGGGAGATTTTAAGTTGTCTGACTGCTGAACAGTAGAAAAAGGAACAGGCAAGGCAGAGAAATAAGCTAATATTTAATATTTATAAGCTAATATTTAATGCTTGCTCTAAGGTTAAAAAGTTATTTTACAAGTAATGTATTTGTGAGTTCGTTGTTTTCTGTTCTCTCTTCTGGGAATGATATTGCTAAAATGTTCATTAAAAATCATAAATTTGAGTTATCATTCAACTTGAGTTTGTTTCGTTTTTTAAAAGCTGTTGTATATTACAAATGTTGTTGATAAAAGCCAGTGAGGAGGTAAGCTGCATCACTGTGTGCCTCAGAGCTCATGTGAGCATCAGCATTCTTTTTTTATGCTTTGCTATGGATAATACATTAATTTTTGAATAATTTTTCTGCTAAAAATCTTTATTTAGAAATCTGGTGGTCTGTTAAACTCTTGTTATAAATCTTTGAGATGTGTGTTATGTAGACATGCTATACACAAGGCATTATTAGGACAATGAGGAAAGTTACATAGTATCTAGTAGCTCTTGAGTATGACAATACTGAAAGCGAGTTGCGTATACATCCATTAGTAAGGGTGGGGTTTGTTGGGTTTTTTTCTTCCCAGCTACACTAGTAAGCTCTTGATGCCACCTAGTTTGGCATCCTGAACAGCCAGAGATAAATTATCATTTTTGTGCTAATAAAATAAAATATACTAGAGCATCAGTAATGTTTCATACATTAGAAGCCACCTGAAACTGTATTTTGTAGGTAACTGTATTTCTTAACAGTAGTATTTTAAATGCTATCACTTAAGTTCCTGTATTCCTAGGCCTTATTCTCTATTGAATTAACATGTTAATCCAAATTCTACACTGTGTAGAAAGTTTCTATGAAGTTCATGGAAGAGTTCAGAGGCACTTGAGTTTGTATGCCTGTTCCATTCATTTTAACACACTTGGTTGTGTTTCATACTGTAAATAGTGATCACTAAATTAGCATGACACTTGTGAAACGATTGCTCACATTCTGGACTTTCTGGCAGACAGACTTCATTGCTCTGCTTGTGTGACCCTCTTCCTAGAAGAGTGAAATACTTGGCTCAGAACTTCAGAATGCAAAGATGTTTTAAAAGATATTTTTTGTCTTTCTTGAGGAAAACTGTTTACAAGTAAACAAGCTTTAAAGTTTAACTGAAGTTAGCTTAATACCTGTAGGAGCAGATGTAAGAACTTATGAACTCTTTATGAACTCGTGTTTTAATGTAAAGATACTCATTTTAAGTGCTTTATGACAAGAGATCAATTTTTTAATAAGACTTCAAATCACTCAATTTGAAAGAAGAGTATTCTGTTTTCCTAGACAGACATATTGAGAGCTTCAATGTTTATCTCCATGAGGATTCTAGGAAAACTTGATCTTCCAGTTTTGACGATTCATTTGATGCAATCATTCTTCCAGATGCTATCCCAATTGTTTTGTGAAGATGTCTGTTGCCATCTTACATTACTAGAAGCCTTGCTCTGTCTGCAATAAAGAAATTTACTTTCCTCTAGTAAACAGTTGAACAGAAATTGAGAATTGTTTCTTTAAGACACATGGTAAAATGCAGTATTGATTTTCAAGCACAAAATTGATTTATTCTTAGTAATTTGCCAAAGCGCTAGTATTACTTTGTTTGAAAAACAAATCATTCTTCTTTTTTCAGCATTTTCAGTTAGCTTTGATTGACTGCAATCCCTGCACTTTGTCTAACGCTGAAAGTAAGTAACCTATAAGTATTTCTATTTATTTTGTTGTAGATTTTTTTAAAGTCTTATGCTCACAACTGTATCAATTTTTAATGAACCAATCCTTTAAAATCGAAAGAATCAGTGCCGAGAGAGGGAGACTACAAAACCTGTGTCCAACTGTCAATGGAGAGAGATATTCCAGTGGAATTGTGGATTGTTTTAGTACATGGAATAAGTAAAAATTTATATTTAGCTTATTAATTGCTCTGAAGACTTGAGTTCTGGAGGAAACATACTATTTGACTGTTTATTTATTTATTTATAAATGTGGTGCTTGTGCCATGGCACACATTTAATAGTAATTATTTAAAACTTTGTGGCATCTTGATAATCTGTCATTTTTCAGTGATCATTTTAATGCCATTTGAATTTATAGATCTAAAATTCAGCATCAGTCTTACACTGTTGAAGTAAGAAAAAGTACAAAATGTAATTTGATTGTTTTATTAGGTGCCAACTACATATTAGTCTGTACTTGAACACATTAATCTTTTAGTGTAATATGATCTACCATATGCAGTATATACTGTAGGCTGTTACAGAGCATCCTCCAGGTATTTATCCATAGTTAGTGGAATTGTATGCAAGAATAAGCGTATGTTCCTGCATGTTTTGGAGTCTGTAAGAATTAAGAGGCAGACAGTTGTGAAGGAAATTACTCCCTCAGTTTTTCAGGTACCTTCATGCTGCTCTTCATGTTGAGCTTAAGTTACCTTCCAAGTCTAACTTCAGAAGCATTGGATAAAGTGTTTAAAAGAATTTCTTTAATTCAGAGCTGGATGAAATTGTGAATATTCTGCCAGCAAGGGTAATGAAAGGAGGTTTCTTTACATGGGTGAAACTGCTGGCTGTATCAGTACCAAGAAGCCAGCTGTGCTACACGGTCTTCTCCAAAGCTTTGTCACTTATCAGGAGCAGACACAGATAATTTTTTAAAATTATTTGCAGCGTTCTTCCTAAGTCAATAGGCTTTTATTGGATATGTGATTCTTTATTATATTTCATGTTAGTTCATATTATTTCTCACTAAATTTATCAGTTTTCACTGTATCTCTGAATTCTTGTAAGGTTTTCCTAACCCTTCCCCCACAGTCCCTGCTGCCCCCAGATTTATGTAGAGGTATGGCCCCATGTAAAGGCTTCATTGCCCCGTGGCCTTGGGCATGGTGTCTGACAAACCCAAAGGAAGGGAGTGGAGAGGGATGAGGGATACTTTGTCAGGTTCCCCTGTACTACTTAGCAGAAGGAGAACTGTGCACGCTGACCCAGGGTGACAGGTACCGTCACATAAATGCTTGAGATTGCCTTAATTCTAGCCCTTGCATTTCTAAAGGCTGGGTGAGTAACAGCATTACAGTGAGTGTGTTCCTAGCAGAAATGTTTGAGTACTAAGCATGTCTTCTTTCTATTTAGGCAGTCTCTAATGTGACACCTTTAATTTCTTTGCCCTGCACGGCATGGCTTCCTTTTTTAGCTTCACAGTGAAGGGGTTTTGCTATGAGGGGAAAAAAATGAGAGAGATTTTTTTAGATAATGAACTCCCAATACAAAAGCAGAGGTTTTTCTTTCATCAGTACAGAATGAAGTTTGATGATGTGGTGAACATAATGGTTGTGTTATGTGCCCTTTAGCAAGGAACACAGAAAAGTTTATTAAAATTTTAGATGATGCATTTCATTATAACCTGGTTTCTGAAGTGCACTAGGCTACCTTCTTTATAGTAAAGGACAAAGCAGTGCACAAAGGAAGCTCTTCCCCTCCCTTATGACCCAGAGAGAAACCCTGGAACTCCAAATTACCTGTATAAACCTCTGTGTCGCACTGTTCTGTAGCTTCAAGAGAAAGAAATCTATGTAACTGAAATAAATTGAGCTTGGCTCAAACACAGGTATTTTCTTACTTGTAGTCCTCAAGAACATCAGGCAAAAGTCTGTCTCAAAGGCATTTTTCTTTCCTTGTCAAATCAGAATAGGGATTACATTCATTTCAGCTAGCTTTAGCTATCTACCAGTTGATGGCTAGTCTAGGTTAGCAGTTCTCAAGCCTTATAGAGATCAGGCACTCCACCTTTTCTTTAATGATTTGAGCAGCATGAGGATAATTTTACCTCTGCTTTTACTCTTGAACAACTTTCATTTTCTTTCTCCAGCCAGCAATTTTCTTCCCTCCCAAGAGCTGCTAGTAGTATTATGCCATTCTGTGCAATTCATATGAGGAATTTAAGATTGCTTTACAGTAATCATCAGAATACCGTCTGTAATTAACACTTTTAGTTCAGTTTAACAGGGGAAAGACAATTCCTAAACAGGAAAAAAACCCACCTAAATTTAAGATCCTGTATAAAGCTGGTAGCGTATAATATAGTTTTCTGTTCTGTAACCCGGCTAGTCTGTCCCTTGGCAGTTGAATGAAAATAAAAAATAAATCTTTGTTTCTAACTCAGTTATGTACAGAAAATATTACCTGTGTTCTCTTGTTGTGCATCTCTGAGATTTTTTTGCTAAGTTTACTGAAAGGTTAATGGACTCTACATTTCAGAATGCAAATAAAATCCATGGACTGCCTTTCTGCAATGTCTGTTTTCAGTCTTAATGCTTTGTTAGGATACATATTCATTCTCCGTCAGTGCTGCTATGTTAAGCGTAAAATACCAATGTAAACAAATACTTTTTTTGTATCTTCAAAATGTAATTTGTCTTGGTTTTTCATTGATAAATTTGAAAACTTGTTTATCCCTCACTTGA
The DNA here is from genome assembly GCF_000737465.1 of Haliaeetus leucocephalus. Lineage (NCBI taxonomy): Eukaryota > Metazoa > Chordata > Aves > Accipitriformes > Accipitridae > Haliaeetus > Haliaeetus leucocephalus. The sequence continues at coordinate 92,640 of NW_010973138.1, forward strand.
AAAAACATATTGTAATTGTTGTTGTCATTGATTAAAACTAACAATTTTGATTTTCCCACTCTTACAGTTCAGTTTCACATTGCCCACTTATATGAAATCCAGGTAAGCTTTAAGGTCCTTTTGATAAAGTGTGGTTGAGTTTCTAACTACATGATGTAATCAATCTGTGGAATTCAGATTATAGATGCTTTTGTAAAGTTAGGCTTAAGTCTTGAATCACTAAAGAAACTTTATTTGCTTTGGCTAAATAAAAATATTTTGTACTTGGATTGTCATGCTGTAAAATGGAGTAGCTATTTTAATAAACTTACATATTTACTAGTCTCCCAAGTTGAGTGCAAAAAAAGCCCCTAAACATAACTTTCAGTAAAATTCTTCTATGAGATTATATATATTTTAAAAAGTTATATATAGATATTAAAAATATGTAGTTTCTCAATTCGTATATATTCATATAGTTTCTTGTACATACACACATAGACACACACGGAGTCGAGTCTAGCCAGTTGCCCAGGTGCCTTTTAAGTATATTAGACATGAAATTTACAACTTTAACAGAACATATGTGACAGAAACATTTGAGATCTGAGGTCAGCAGCACCTAAAGCTGTGTTATTAGTTCTGTATCTAATCCTACTACAGAGTTTTTTAGGTGAATCTTTTGGGAAATTACAGAACACTTACTGAGCTTCCAGAATATAAGTAAATTAAAACCAAGTAGCTACTGAAATAGCTATTACATATTTGTAATTTGACTGACTCATATAATGTATGTTGTATGCCTTTTTGACGGTTCAGCGAAAAATGACTTTAGGTATTCATACTTAAATAAAAGATACAAATTTCATAAACAAGATACTTTTCTTTTGAATACATTTGGTGCAAAGCTATATGACAAGACAGAAATCCCCCATCCCAAAACACCGTTAAGAAACTTCATGGACTGTTACAGTTCTTACCTGGCCACTGTCCAGATTTCATTCTGAGCACTGGAGCACATCTGACACGTTTATATGACAAAACATCCTCAACACGTTAGTTCTTTTGAGAGTAAAACAGGAAGTTGAACACCTCAGGTCACTATGCCAGGTGCCTTATATAATTGTGTGACCCATGTTACAAGTGCTTAAGCTGTGTTTTCTGACTGACAATTACAGTCAGTGGGAACTTTAACACAAGTCATAGCAAAAACGTTTCAGTGCATTCTGCTATTAGACTTGTTTTGTCCACAGTTCTGGTTGGGAAGGGTGTCTTCTTTTCTGGAATTTGAGAAATCTAGAACCACAAAGGGTCTTAACTTCATTCTGGATATTCCCTCTGACACAATGAAGAGATGTTTTTGGAGGCAGGCTGGTTGCCTGGTTTCCTTCAAAGGACACAGTGCTACAGATTGCTGAACCCCTCCATATATTTGAAAATTATCTACTCTCCAATATTTAATGGAAAAGTTAATTCATTCCTTAATTATGTACCTTCACAGTACTGGAGTTTAAGTGATGGGTTGCCAGCCTATGAACAAGAGAATAGCCCAGTGCTGATAGTTAGCAGTGGTTTTTTATGGTATTTAATGCTAGTTTCTATTATTTCGTCTGTGGCAGTGTGAGTCCCTCTAGCTATTTAGGGTGGTAGCTTATACGATGCCTAAAGAAAGATGGTGGGTTGGGTTCCCCTTCCCATTTCTAAGAACATTCATGATGCAGCCAAACATCAAGGACTTCGGATCTTTGGAATTAACATATCTAAATAAAACCAAATGTAAACATTATGACAGTTTTCTGTAATATTTTAAGGTATATATGTAGACAGATTTCTAAAGGGTAAATAATACAACAAATAACAAAAGTGAAAAATATTCTAGATCTGGAAAACATGTCCTATTTTAATAGGTCTTTCTGAATCCTCCTAAGCATGTAAACATCTTTTTCAAAGTGTGAATATTAGGCACTAATATTTACCTGTTTGACATCTGGATTGCTGCCTCTGCTGTCATGCTATACAGTGAACTTCTGTTCATTTGCTTATCCTTCATAGTCATAAACTACAAGTTTTGTTCCCAATGCTAAATTTAAAATTTTTTCCTGATTGTTTTTATTTTGCTGGACATGGATATTTTATTTATTTATATTATTTGTTTTCTTACCAGTTGTCTGCATTTCATGAACACCAATTAAAAATCTTTTCTACCAACTTCCCCTTGTTCCATTTGAAAGTATGTAATTGCTGCTTTAATTTTTCTTCCTGACTAGAATAAGGTTTTAAAATCAACAGAGTTGTCTTTTGTGATTGTGAGATCTCAAGAACCTTATAACATTTTTAACTTCTAATAGGTATTTATATTGTTTAGAGTCTTCTTCCCAGTTGTCCCTTTTAAAACATCAGTAGTCAGTACTGTGTACTCTTTGCATAAAACAAATGTAACTAAGTCATGATCATTTGCATTTAGGTAGCCCCATTTATTTTAGTATGCTCTTCATCTGTTTGCCAGAATGAAGTCTAATGTTGAATTATCTGAAAGCACATTTTTTCTTAAACAATTGTATAGAATTTTTAGAAAGTTAAAAAAATACTCTTACTAACAGACCTCAGCATTTATGTCTTCTAGACTTTTGTGGGAGAGGAGAACAGAAGAATTAAGCATTTAAAATCCGTTCACTGTTAAACAATTATTGTTAGGGTAACACGAAGATAAATGCTGACATTAGTCCAAAAAAGTTCATCTATGGAGAAGTCTTAATCTTTAATACATACTAAACAGCTCATACTGTTCCAGAAGTCAAGTAAAGACCATAATCCTAACCTGGAAATGTGTTTTCTATATCAAGCCCTGTTCACATAGGGAGTTAAGAATTGAATGTTTCCACGCTTTAAGCACGGTTAAACTATATAACAAATAACAAGATGGCATACCTTCTTTCTCTAGCATAATCAGTGGATATGTTTTAATTCTACATATGGTGGGACTCTTTACCAGGACAACAAATATGTTGAAAAGGCAGTTCAAACATACCGGAGGAAGGAGAGAGGCAAAATTATACCAACCACCAATTACCAATGATCTTCATTTCTGTTACGAATTTCCTGGGATGAATTTGTGTAGACTCACATTGAAGCATTCCCCTTGAAAGCAGTATATTCATTTTAGTGTAAGAAGTATAATGCATGTATGAGGAGTTGACCAAATTTAATAATTTGCAAATTTCCCTCAATTATTTTAAGTAGTCAATTTATATTAAATACTATATTTATGGAAGTTACTCTCTTACCATATATATATACGTCACTCATTAAAGTTTTCATATGCACTGTATGCAAAAAACCCCCCAAAACTCTAGAACTTTTTGTCAATGTGTTTGTGTGCTGTCAGTGCTGTGAAATCGTTGCTATTGGTGATCTGTTGTAAGCTTTATGATTAATCCGTTTACTTTTTTCCTTTTGCAGAGAAAGTATCACTCTGCAAAGGAAGCTTATGAACAGCTTTTGCAGATCGAAAACCTTCCTGCACAAGTAAAAGCAACTGTCTTACAGCAGTTAGGTATGTAAAATTAACTTTCATTTTCCTGTGTGTTTCTTTTTTCCATCTTTGCCTTCAGCAGTGGTTTTTAAGGCTCCATTTCCAAAGTGAGTCTTAGACACTGAGTATGATACGTAAGATTTTCACCCAAAATAGAATGCATAATAGTAGATAATTAAGAAAATAAGAGAGGAGGAAAAGATTTTAATTAAACTTCCAAAATTAAAAAGCTCTTAGACTTGCTGCACTATGTGCATTACAGGTTTTGGGCAATGAGGGGGTGGTCTTCCAGAGAAGGAGGGCAGCAGTTAGAATTCCGTATTCTCTGTTCTGCCTCTGAGAACATCCCTTGAATAGCCAGGCTAAATGCAGTAAACCAAAATACCCTTCTACTGTTGCAGAATAGAAGAACGTGGCAAATGAAAAATTAACCTTTTCTTTCTCTTTAATTATAGTATCTAATGAAAACCTAGTGCTGTAACTAAAAAGTTTATCATCAGATTCCATAAAAGAAACCACATAAAAAGAGAAAAAGTATTATTTTTTAGAAATTGTCGTCTCCCATATTTATAGAAAGCTGATAAATCATTTTTAGACCAAAATTCCTAATGGGTGGGTAGAATAATTACTTTTGTCCTACATGCCTTATAAAAGTATTTCCAGAATATTCTGTTAAAATTGTTCAACCCAACTTCTTCATTCACTTCCTCCATGTTCTTCATCTAATTTATTATTCTAAATATTAATTTAGCCTGCTTATGCCCATTTTTTTTTTTTTTTACCCCCCTTTCACATAGTGGTCATTTAATTCAAATTTGTAACTGGCACTAAGTTACGGCCACAATGCTTTATTTTTTTTTGTAATGCAGGTCGTGTATGGATTTGGAATGGACTAATTTGTTTAGCTTTTGAGTCTTTTGTGTGAAATCACAAATGAAACTGCTGGAGGAGTTCACTGCAGGCCTCTAGGTGCCAATTTCTCTGCTGTCACATGACAGTGTTGCTTATATTTCAGTATCCTCTCTGAATTTTTTTTAACTTGGTATTATCCCACCTAGTATACATTGTCAGCAATTTCATCCAGAAAGGCTGTACGTATAATCCATGGAAGACGGGCTTCCCAAAGTAGCTGACCAATGCTTTTTCAACTCCGTTTGATGTATGTTGCCACAATAGAAGCAAAGGCGCATGTTTGTATTCATAAATTCCTACCACAGGTCTCTGTGCTAGCAATAAGAGTGATGACTTTGAGAATTGTCTGCTGTCTAAAAACTGGATTAACTCCCTTTATTCAATGAGCATAGGTCACCTAGTTTTGTAGTGTGCATAGCTTCTATGTGGAGAAAGGGATAGAGTGGTATAGAGTGGTCTTAACCAGAACATTCAAGGAATAATACCATTTCTTTTGCTCTTCGCTGTTAATAATGGTATTTATCGGAGTATAGTGTTTATTGCAGATTTCGTCTCTAGCAGCTGGTAATAAAAACACTTCCTCAGGAAGCATAGTCCAGGTGGTACACTGCTGCTTAGAAAAAATAATAGAAAATACCTGCTATCTGCCAGAATGCTACTGGCAAAACCCAATCAAAATATATTTGTATTTCTATGTTGAACTCTTTTTTTTTTTTTTTTTTTTTATTACTCCAACAGAAAAATTGTTTTGGCATGAAAATACCCTTTGTTTATTTTCCTTAGCTAATGTTTATTGAGCCAGAGTTGAAATTTAGGCAAGTTCAGATGTCTTGTGAGAGAATTATTAATTTCTTTGCTCCTGTTGCTGGTTTCCAAAGCAGATCACTGTGGAGGAGAACTCTGTGATGCTCAGATAAATACATATCCATTTGAGCTGACTAGTTCAGGTAGACATAACAGTAAGATCTGTACAGTTGGATAAGAGCAGTTTGTTTCTTCTTTTGTGCCATTTCATTTGCTGTCCAGACAACAATTCTTTGCCTAAAATTACATTAAATTAATGAGACCGAAGATCAAATCTGTCCCAGTATTCTTTCTCCAATTGTATTCAGCAGTTACATAAGGAAGAGTGTAAGAATAACGTAAGCGTAGAGGTTCCCAAAGCACTCTCTCAATGGTTTTTGTCTAGGGGCATTCCTAGCTAGTGTCCACATAATTGGATGAGACATCATGAGATGCTAAAATAGGGAAGAGGCTCATCTCTTCAGAGGCTGAGATGATGATGTTTATCAGGGGAAAAGCAATTGCCACAAGTTCAGCATGAGAGTGATTGATAAGCATGATTGCAGCATGAGCTAGGCTATCACATCCTCTTGCTGAGGCAACACAGGGATTTGTTAGAAATTAGACTGTATGGACAAAATCTGCATTTTTGTTTATCACATTAGAAATGTCCCAAGAGTGGAAGAGTAGTCAATATGCTAGTTGAGAATTTGAGTTAGGTCTTGCAAATGGGAAACTGCACAGCTTACCAGTGTTTTTCCACCACCACCTTTCTGTATGTTCTTCATTTTATGCATGAGGAAAAGAGAGATCCAGTTTCCTTTGCCCGTGCTATTCTAGTAGAAAACTTCTGTTTGTTCTCCCTCACCCTCTCTTGCTTTCTGCCTTTTTCACCTCCCGGTGCAGGAAGATGAAATCGGGAAGCAACCCTTGTTTCAGCAGTGACACTAGATAGGGTTTGCTAGTTCTCATTTCTGTCTCCTAGAAATAGATTCTTTCTTTTTATCAATGAACCTCAGTAAAGATCTCCTGAAGATACGATGTGTTATCTTTCAGTCTGGCAAGGTTCTGATGAAATGGAAAAATAGACATCACCACACAACATTTCCAAAGATGCAGGAAATTGTTTAATGTATTTTTTTACCCTTGTTTATAATCCCTGAACTGTTACCTTTATCTCAGGCTTTGCCTGGCACCTGATACATTTATCCTCAGTGTACAGTTGGGCAAGTGCATTCTGATAACCACCTACACATAAGCCTTTTTTTCTTAAAGCATGAGTATTTTCTGTGTGCTTAAGAACTTCAGTGACTTGGGATTTGAATCAAAATCATAGCTTGTTCATGAAGTCCATGAGAGAAAATTGTGTATATGTCTCTGCAAAAATTACTGGGAATTTTTCCTGGTTTTTTTTTTTTTTCCTGATGGATAAGGTTTTAACTTGATCCTTCTTCAGACAAGATAAATTACTCTTTCTTCAGCACTGTAACCACTTGGCTTCTAACCTGATGTTTCTTGCAGTCCATGAAATATTCAAACTTCTGCCTTTGACCACAGTTTCCAAATGATACTTCTTAAAACACTTCAGGCAAATGTTGTTCAATAGATAAGGTTTTCTTTTAGATTGCCTTTTTTAAAGCTTGGAAGTTTGCCTTCCATTTGTGAAAGTGTTGCTGTGACTGTTAACAAACAATATGCTCATGGAATAACAAATAAGCTGTATAGAACAGGTAGAATAAAATATTTAAGATATAGTCTAATGACAGAGAGGGAAGTAAGGCTGCAAATCTCATCAGTTCAGTTCTCAGCCTTGCCTACTTTGTCTAGCATTTCAGGTGAGATCTGAATCCAATCTGAATCTTTTGTGTGGTATTACTTGTTCATGTAGTTAGACTGTATCAAAAAGGATAAGCTTAGGGTGCTGAAGTTTAGCTGACAGAGATTTTAAATAGACATGTAGTGCAGCTTTGTGTACAACTCTGTAGGTAACTAAAACTGTATACAAACCTGGGGTATTTTATGAAGTTGGTATCATAGTGTTCCACAAGGGACTGTTTGTGGGTGGGATGCTATAAAAACAGGGACAATCTGTTGTCACACCTTACGTTTTATAAACGTTGGCTGAAAAGCAATGGATTGTTAAGACAAATACATGGAGATAAAGGAAACAGCAAGGCATTGCTGACCAGTGTGGTATGTAGTGATTTCAGCAAGTCAGCTGCCTGCTACAAAGGATTTCCTTGTACTCATGATATGAGTGGCAGAGAGGTGATTTTGTGGCTGTTTAAAGGAATTCCATCTAAGCATAAAGGCAGATGAGAAGCAGTTTGAGAAGATGATGAAGGTGCTTTGTTTGAAATGGTAACCAAGCCTTGCATCAGTGTTAGAGCAGAGATGCGTTTTAATAGCATGTAAAAGATTATATGGGAGCATGAATTGTGGGAGGCCTTTAAAGTGCGGATGAATAATTTGTCTAATGAAAGAAAAAAGGTATTTGAAAGAATATGATGTGTGGTTAGATGAGGAAATAAAATTATCTTTTCAGCAGAATTTGTTATGTAGATGAGAGGCGATTGCATTTGTCAAGGTGAATGGAAGGGATGTTGTAGCAATGAAGATGAAATGACAATGTAAGAAAGATTTAAGTGGAGATACAAAAATTCTTACCAATGTTCTGTTCGGGAATTATCCAAATATACATACAGTATAAATACGATCATTTAGAAGAAAGGGAGTAAACTGAACATAATATACAGATAATTGATATGTGTGACAGGGAGAATGGTGGCATTTTTCACAATGACAGGGAAGGTATCTGTGTTCAGAGAAGGAAAGAGTTAACGTTTTCAGATTAACTTTTTGTAGTAGAAGATTGAGCAGTTCATAATTGTGCTACTAACCTCACAGAAAATTACTTAAACCAAAAAAATGCTTTAAAAGTACCTGAAGGCAATTTTGACTTAGGGTTCTTCTGTACTGTAATTTTAGTATAGAACTTTAAAAGTTTTTAAAGTTTCATTCATAATATTTTATGTAAGTGATATGATTGTTTGATACTCCTATTTTTAAAGAGGAACTAATGCTATGAATATCCTGCTGTGCCGAAGTGTTAAATGGTCTTAGAGAATTTCACTTCTGCCATTTATGGATTCTTTTTGTAGGCTGGATGCATCACACCGTGGATCAGCTTGGAGACAAGGCAACCAAGGAAAGCTATGCTATACAGTATCTCCAGAAATCTCTAGAAGCAGATCCAAATTCTGGTCAATCCTGGTATTTCCTTGGAAGGTAAGAAATTACTTCATAGACACTGTAACTGTATTTGTAAATTTTTTGAGGATACTCATTATTGTGAGTATCTTACTTTGTTTTTCTTCTTAATACTTTCAGAGGAAAAATGAAGGGAAAGGATATATGTATCTACTGAAGTCTAGTTTTCTGGAAAGTGTATGAAAAGACAAGGTGCTAACATATTTGGGATGAATATAGATTAGACGTTGAAATGAATTATGTTACCCAAATGGTCCTGCTTTTTTTTGTAGTTATTATTCTACACGCTTACAGTAATCTGAGTCTGCCCTGCCTGGTTTTATCTGTTCCTCCTACCACATCTTCTATTCTCTCTCTCTTTTTTGGTAAATGCTCTGTAAATGTTGTTACTTTTCTTCATACCTTTTTCACAATTCTTTATGTCTTTATTTTCTCAGAATCTCCCATCTAATCTCAAATCAATTTTTGCATTAGAATACAAATATTTTCCCAGGTATACATCCATTTATAAACAGTATATATTGCAACTAAGTATTAGGCCAAGATAGCTCAGATTGATCCATTCTAATATCTATTTAAGTGTTGTATTAATTCTGTATTATCAGACAGTAATTTTTTACTTGAAAATTAACTTGTTCTAAGATGTAAATCATACAAATTTGATGACTTTTCTTGGTTTCCTTTTTAAGAAAATTGAGTACTTTACACAAATCAGCAGTAACTCTTGAAATAATCATAATCAGGTTTTGGAGAAAGCTTTGAGGGCAGTTCAAGTCCATATGTGAACAGGGCAGTTCTGCTGAGAAGTACATGAGAAAGGAATTAATAAAAAATAAAACTAATCTCCTGACCTCAGTATCTTCCAGCTGACTTTCTTGAAGGTTCTGGTCACATACAACTGGAACGTACTTTAGTTTTTGTCATCCTAATTACATGCCTCCAGCTGTTGCTGTAAGAGAGGGCTCTTTGACCAGCTGTCTGCAGGCTAAGGGAGAAACACCGGCACTGAGTGTGAAGGGCAGAGGGCTACGGCAGGTGTGCAGGGAAAAGGGAAAATGAGCCAGGGATGATCTGGCTCATCTTATCATCCACTGGGCTGAGATCCTGGTTTTTTGTTAGTAGTCCCATTCCACGTGCCTTGAGGTGGTTGAGTTCTCATGCAGCAGCGGGACATATGAAGTATGTGTGCGCAGCTGCTGTGCGTCTAACTTCCTCAGGTATTCGTGTTATTCCTTCCTCTGCTGGTTGTCCAAACTGGATAGCAAGTTGGTGTAAAGCTATATTTCAAAAATACTCCACCATCACACTCCTCCCCCACTGAAAAAAAATCCATCACCCTCTTCTAAGTTTTGCTGGGTGCTTGATGTTAGCGCTATCCTAACCACAGTCTCCATGTATCTGATAAGCAGGCAGATTGAAACATGTCTCTTGGGGCTTGGGTTAGATAGTGATTAAAATGATCATCTGAAACATTGTATTCAGACTTAATGGAAGTTTTTAGGCGAAGTATTGCTACATTTTATTGTATTCCTTTCCTAGTGTGCCTCAAGAGTACATGAAAGAGGGTAGCATGTTTGAGAAACCTTTGCCTGCACTGTTCCGCTTGGTTTTTATTTTTTACTAGAATAAATTTTCTGTTGTTATTTATGTGTTTTGAAAGCTGTCAGTTCTTTTTCCAACAGTGAAACTTATTACAAACAATATAAGAAGCAGAGCTATTATAGATTAAACTAGTAAATGTATATATATTTTTAATTTTGTATTTATTTAAGCTTTTAATTTTAAAAAGGTAGGTATTATTCCATGTGGTATAATTGTAGTTCTCTTTAGAGTTCTGATATTTCTGCTTATAATGCCAGAATACCTTTGAATTTTTATGTGAAAAATATTCAAGTAAGAAATTATGAAAAATTCCAGAACAGCAAGATTTTTTTTAAAGAATTTCATGCTCTATATATGCAGTAAAACTAACTGGTTTGTTGTTCATTACTTGAAATCTTATTGAGATGTGAGAAATGCACATTAAAAGTTTCCCAGGCAATCAGAAACTGTCCTAATTGAGTTGGTCAGTATCTCTTAATAATTCTGAAACACTTCTTACAGAGCATGAAGTTTCATAAGCATTTGTTTGATGAAATAGGTAACTTAATTGTTTCTTTATAATGCTATCTGCAGATAAATACTGTTCTTATTGACTGATAAGTTACCACAAATGAAACAAATATAAGTCCTTAAAATATGGTACGACTCTTTTCCTTACAAATGCAGTAAGCTAGGGTTTAAGCAGTTTTGATGTACTTTTTAAATACATAATTAGTAATACACGTTGATTAAGAAGTTTGAGTCTGCTTATGCCTGGCAGTCAGAAACAGCAAATGTTTTGGATTCATCTAGATGAGTATGTATTTGCAAGACTTAACATTTATCAGATCAGTCTTGGTAAGCCATCCTCAATGATTACCTTCTATAAATATTACCAAAGTTTTTTTTTTTCTTCTCCCAGGTGCTATTCAAGTATTGGGAAAGTTCAGGATGCCTTTATATCTTATAGGCAATCTATTGATAAATCAGAAGCAAGTGCAGATACATGGTGTTCTATAGGGTAAGAATGATACAGGGTAATACAGTGATATAATTCAGTGATAATATATATAAATAAAGAATATCAGCTTTTTAACTCTTTTGTGTTCTCAAGAGAACCGTAAAGCTTTTTTATTTATACCTTCATGTTGTCAGACTTGTCTGATTTGAAGTTTAAATAATAAATTTATATTTGCTTTCTCAATTTTTTAAAATACTGAATATGCTACATATATGAGCTTTGCATGTTAAGATTTTGTGAGTTGTTTACGCTTATTACTGTGGTTAATGTAACGGCAAAGTTTATTAAGGGTTTGGGGGGGGGTATTTGACTTGTTTGTATTTTGACTTTGTTATTAATTCTCAACTTCACTAATCTTTCTATTCAGTGTGCTGTATCAACAGCAAAATCAGCCTATGGATGCTTTACAGGCCTATATCTGTGCTGTACAATTGGACCATGGCCATGCTGCAGCCTGGATGGACCTAGGCACACTCTATGAGTCCTGCAACCAGCCTCAGGATGCCATTAAATGCTACTTAAATGCAACTAGGAGCAAAAATTGTAGTAATACCTCTGCACTTGCAGCACGGATAAAGTATTTACAGGTAAAACTAATGTTTTAAGAAGCGGGAAATAGTCTTCCAAATACACAGCAGAGGGGAGGGGAGAAGTAACACACAAGTTTAACTTGCAATTGTTTGTGGTGTGTATAACCTGTTTTCATGTGTATTGTAAGCATATCATAGCCTGTAATATTTTATTTCTTCATTTTTAAGTGGAACTTAATTCCTTATAAACCCTATTTTGCACATTTAATCAAAGCATACTGTTTTACATCACTTTGCTTTTTTCTTTGTATTGTCTACATTTTTAAGTTCTCATAACATAGAGAGAGAATACGCACACACTATCTTTCACTCTTGTTTGCAATTTCAGAAAAAAGGAATTATGAGACCTCTGAATCCAGAGCTCATCTTTGTTCTGATTCTCACAAAGGTTTATATTCTGGTTACCCTCTTTATACTTAGCACCTTTCTAAAACCCCAAATTTTAAATCTATCCTCTCTTTAAGACATAATTAGCTACAGCATTTAGGAAGATTTCATGGACTTGCTCTTACTAAAGTAGGCTTGTGTTAAATTTGCTTTTTACATAATTTTTCCTAGGCTCAGTTGTGTAACCTTCCACAAGGTAGTCTACAGAATAAAACTAAATTACTTCCTAGTATTGAGGAGGCATGGAGCCTACCAATCCCCGCAGAGCTTACCTCCAGGCAGGGTGCCATGAACACAGCACAGCAGGTGAGAAGTTGGGTTATGTTCTGCAGGTGCCCAGCTTTAAGGGTTCTTTACAATCGGTAGTGGTCAAGCTTATTTTATTGAGCACAGGACTGGCTTTTAGTAATAAAAAGCCTTTGATTTACTTGCAAAGGGATATTAGATCAAGAAGCTCCCTATAATATGGGAGAAATATGGGGGTACCAATTTAGAACCTTTGTGGATTTTCATGATTTTAAAAGATTTCATCTTAAATAGAAATGCTGCAGTGATTTAATAATCCCGTGAAAGGTACACATTCCTCCATTGATGACCATATGGAAACTGATTTTTCAGTTATTGAGATCAGCTTCAGAATATCTACTCAGCCCTTTTAATATATGTGGGCTGTTAAAATATATAACTTAAAGGAAAGAATTAAGAATATATAGAACCATATTTTTGTCTTCCTTCTGTGATTCATAGGCTTGTAAACCTCATCATCCAAATACTGAACCTGTACTAGGCCTCACTCAAACACCAATTTCACAGCAATCCTTGCCACTACACATGATTCCTTCTAGCCAAGTAGATGACCTGACCAGTCCTGCCAAGAGGAAAAGAACATCTAGTCCAACAAAGGTATATATTCTGATGAACTAAAAAGCCCCCTACCAAAATTATATGGAAAAATGCACTGAAATTATGCAGCATGCACAGAATTTGTGCTGTAAATTTTAATCCTTTGGCATCAAGGTGGGGAATGTTTTTAGGAATTTTAAAAAACATTTTTCAGTGATATGTTTAATCAGGTTACAGTTCAGACAGGAAGTGCGTAAGGGCAATGCCGATTGATAGCACTATACTACAGTCATAGTTGTATAAGTGAAAAAGTACAATCGTAGTCTGATGATAGATAGAGAGGGAGACGATCATGTCATCCTGTCTATTGCCTTTGCTTATATTTAGAATTCAAGTGTTTCATCATCATGTAATAGCGTTACAGTAGATAAAGTATTCAGTTTTAAAAGTAGTGTACATTTAAGTTAATTGTGTAATTTGATTTGATTGTTTCTTGTTATGATGTTAGGTAGCATTTAACTTTTTCCTCTGACTACTCTGATACTGTATGGGAATGGTGGAATGAGACTTGGCATGTTTTAGTATGTTCTTTGTTTATATTGTTGTTCTTGAAACAATGAGTAGTTCTTTAATAAGTAAGATAAAATCTAGATAGTAAAAGAAATTATGTTGACCCTTTGATAGTCACGCATTTTAATGTAATGTTTTCTCTCAGAATACTTCAGATGTTTGGAGCAGTGGCCATACAGTGTCACATCCTCCTGTACAGCAACAAATTCATTCTTGGTGCTTGACACCACAGAAATTACAGGTAGGTATGTTGAAGATCTTCAGAAGTGTTGATATATTTTTTGTTTGTTTCTTTCATCCCTCTAAGAAAATAAATCTGGAACATTTTTCAGTTTCACATTTCTGAAATTCAATGTGAAATACTTCCCAAATAATTCCCACAGTGTAATTCAAGTTTCCTGATATTTATGGCTTCTCTGTGCAAGATTAGTTCTGTAGTAAAATAAATGATCTCTAGCAGAAACTGAAGACTTACATTGTATGACTCTCATAATTTATGAAGTAAGAACATACAGTAATTCTTTTTTCTTAACGATGTTTTAAAGATAGATATGCAAATTGCCACACTTGTGTGCCAAGTGAGTTTTGCTACTTGCTGTAATGTGGGAGATATTGAAGGAGGTGTGGAAGTATTGTAATATCCTCTGTTTCCTCTGAGGTGGCTTCTTGTATCAAATTGCATAAACAAAGATGCACATTCTACAAAACAGAATTACTCAAATGAAATCTGGTACTGCTTCTCTGTATTTTACATCATCTAATATATTTACGTGAAATGCTAGATCTTTTTTTTTTAAATCATGTTTCAGGTCATTTTGTTATGATGTTTTGTTGTCTCTTCAGTTCATTAGGGCTTTCAGTGAGCTTCAGCAGGAATTCATTATTTTGAAAATCAGGCCTAGCTGGAAACTCTTACCTATGTATCACAGATACTGCTCTGGATGCAAGGAAAAATAGAAGGGAACACAGTGCAGAGATGGAAGGCATTCTGATTGACTGAGCAGTGTTCCCCTCAAGTCCAATATAGTTCTTCAGCTGTTTCTCCATCTGAACAATACTGGCTTTATTTATCATGGTGCATAATTTTTCCCTCCCCTCCCTTTCCCCCCACCTCCCTACCCCTTTGGTCCTTCCTAATCACTCTTCTGTATCTTTCTTCATGCATTCTCATTATTTCTCTCTGCTTATTTTATATCCTGCTACTTTTCTCCCATTTTTAGTTTCACCTTTTCCCATATCCAACTTCCTCCTCTAAGCAGCATCTAAGTAGGCTTCTCTGTCGAAGTACAGTATACTGGATTTGCTGGCAATACCTTGACAAGGTTCCAGGATATATGAATAGGAAAGCCAAAAAGATATGATGCAAGAGGAGAGTGAATAAAACCTTTATTACATCTTCGAAGTCAGTCTTTTAAAAGTGGCAGCTTGGAGGCTGGATGGATATGGCACATAACACACACCAAATGGTTCAGCTAACAAAAGCAGAAGGGGAAAGCCACACAATAGCTGCTGGGACTGCAGCATGCCAGTGGAGGAGGGATAGATGTTGGTTTCACAGAATGGATGGGCAGCACGAACAGTGGTGCCTGCAAAGCCTCTGCACCCATAGCACTGGAGAGAAGCACAGACTTGCCTCTGCTGGCATATGTGCTGGATCAGTCTTCCTGATTCTGGTTACCCTATTTAGACATTTTCTAAAAAGCAAACTAACAACTGAAGAGCACTGGTTTTGGCTTCTGTGTACCTGGTGCGTGCACTCTCACGGAGACCCTGTTTTCAGCTCACAATCATGTATATCAATTAGTCTTATTCATTGCGGTCCCCTACAGAGGGACTTCAGAATGGAAGCTACTGTTAATCCAGGGAGTTTGGCATGAACCATCTTTAACTACTTTTTCAAAGTTGGATATTTTTTTTTACTAAAGTTGATAGTTTGCAAATACAGTTGTTCAAAGCAGAATGATCTACAGTTTATTTAATACTCATACTTCAGTTCCATTTATGTATTTCTAATTACAGCATAATCAAAGCAAAGGAGATGAGAAGGATGTAGAAACATGCAGACCCTGAAAGGAACTAAAGGAAACCTGATTTGTGTTTTGTTTTGGTGGGGCTTGGTTTGGTTTGTTTGTTGTTTTTTGTTTGGAGCTTGGTTTTTGGGTTGTTTTTTTTTGTTTCGTTTTTTATTTTTTGAAAGGATTTACAATTATGTGAATTAGCTTAGTATTAAAGAACAATCAAGAAAATTGTCTATATGTCACATTTTGTGTAGGACAACTTTTGCCCTCCTCTCCACACCCCCCCCGCCCCGCTTCCTTCTCTGATAGTGCTTTTGTGTTCCACAATTGTAGCATTTATGTCATACCACTTAACAGCAGCAGACTTACTGGTAGAATGATGGTGTGTCCTGAGTAGTTTAAAATGAATACAAAGATCAGATTTTTGGTAAAAGGTACTTAAATTTATCAGTTGCAAATGAGTTCAGTATTGTAACATAAGATATTGCTCTCTGTAATTAAGTTGTACAGTTTTCTGGGATTTTTTTTTGTATTTTCTGGAGTTTTCATGTGTGACTATAGATGAATTTACTTTGTGCTGAATAGTATTAATAAAAGAATAGCACAGTACAAAAAAGTGTTAAAAAACACATAATGATAATAAGAATTCTATATAATCATACTTGATGGTAGTTTTCTTTTATGGTACCAGTACACTTAATTTTAGTGTGGTGATAATATTTATACACTTAAACAATTTAGAAAGTCACTTTAGTTTTAATAACTAGTAATAACATTTGGTTATGTAATAGTGTATCGAGAGATGTTTGAGTCTGCAACAGAAATCTCAATCATGATTTCAGCTTTACAAGTCTTGTCTTCATGGATAATTTTTACTATCGTATGCAAGAAGGTTATTAGAAAAGCACATGCAGTTTTCATGATTCTGAACTGTACTGCTGTTTTTCAGCACTTGGAACAGCTGCGTGCAAACCGAAATAATCTAAATCCAGCACAGAAACTTATGCTGGAACAGCTGGAGAGTCAGTTTGTCTTGATGCAGCAACACCAGCAGGTGAGAACAAAAATATTTTTCTCTTCTACAAAACTTTCGTCATTAATGGTGTCTGTTGTGTTTCTTGAATTCTGAAGAATTTTTATTGTACAGATTTCTCATGCCCATTACTATGCTACAATAAGGCATCTTTTTTTGTCTGAAGTGTAATTGTGGTTTGGCTGTTTGAAATGTAATGGGTTTAGCTGTGTTTTATTATAGGGCTACCAAATAATGTAAAAGTTTTCCAGCCACACTTTCAAATGAAAGTGAGTGGACACACCTAAAAGCAGTCTTATTTGAAAAATACTTACTTGTAGTAAGCCATATTACAGCATATCTCTCCTCCTCTCATTGTTCACTTTTCTCTCTCAGTGGCCAACTTCAGCAGTAAAACGCTAACACTCAAACTGAAGGGCCTAGAAGAAAAATGTGCTCATAGCTTTACCTTAAAAGTTGCTGAGTGCATTTGTGAGCATGACAGACATTTTATTTCTCAAAGGCAATTGTGAAGATCTTAAAATCAGTATAAAATTGGAATTGACCAGTGCAATAAAGTACACAAACCTTGTACGATCTTTACTTTTTAAACTCGGCAGCTAATGTTCTTGTGCTTTGTTCATCTTCCGTTAGATGAGACAAACAGGAGTTGCACAGGTACGATCTACTGGAATTCCTAACGGGCCAACAGCTGATTCATCACTGCCTACAAACTCTGTCTCTGGTCAGCAGCCACAGGTTGCTCTAACCAGAGTGCCTAATGTCGCTCAGCGTGGAATCCGTCCCGCCTGCCCTGGGCAGCCTATGGCTAATGGACCCTTTCCAGCAGGCCCCATTCCCTG
>NW_010973138.1:115000-260768 GCF_000737465.1 Haliaeetus leucocephalus
GAATCATGTCTTGTTCCAAATAATTTGAATCTAATGTACATATTACCAGATGGCTAGAATAGGAGTCTCTTATTAAATAAAAATGGTTTTAAGTTAAAAGAAGCACAACAACTTAGACTTTAAAAGCTTAAGTAAAGTAAGAGTTTTAAAATACTTGGAATATTGAAATATTTTATAGCATCAGTTTGTACACTCATCACTTTCTTTTCAAAACCTTTAGATTTGTTTCATGAAACTCTAGCTACTATAGAGAATATAGTTGAAAAGTCTGTTTTAAACTGTAAAATATTTTTTGACCACTGCATCTAATGGTGACATCAATATGTTTTTATTTCTAGCATTTATATGATTTTTTTCTTATAGAAGAAAGACTTCTGAAATAGGGACCTGATAATCAGTAAATGACAGATAAATTTATTGCTTCAAAACATGTATCCTTTTCATGGGGTTTAAGGCTTAATTTCTATAAGAAGCTTTGATACAGCTCCTACAAAAGGAAAATCAGTTGTTTGGATTTTCTTTTACTCATTAACCAGTTGTCTTTTATAGACATAGCTTATAGGTACGATACAAGCACTTTTACTTAGATAAGAAACAACAACAGCAATGTAGATGTTGGCAATCATGAATGTTTAAAAAAAATCATGTTCAGTGCTGGTATTAAGCATGTAAAAATCTTTTTTTCTTGATACAAATATGTCATGTTGAGGTGGGAGGTGCAGGAAGAGACCTCTGGAGATCATCTAATCCAACCTCCCAACTCACAGCAGGGCCAACTAGAGCAGGTTGCTCAGGACCACATCCAGCTAGGTTTTGAATATTTGCAAGGATGGAGTCTCCACAACCTGCCCGGACAAGCTGTTCAGTGTTTGGTCACCCTTAAAGTAAAAATGTTTGTTTTCTTATGTACCGGTGCATGGGGTTATTCTTCCCCTGGTGCAGGACTTGGCATTTTCCTTTGCTGAAATTCATGAGATTCCTGTTGGCCCCTTTCTCGCGCCTGTTGGTGTTCCTCTGAGTGGTCACACAGCCATCTGGTGTATCAGCTTGTCCTTCCAGTTCTGTACCAGAGATGGCTTTTTTGATAGTGGTGGTTTCAGTACCTATAGCTCAAGTATAGAAGCTCTTCATGTAGTGGATTGTCCTTTAAAAATGCAGTCTTTCAGCTAGTTTTAAGTCTGTTGCATTACAGTGTAGGTAGTTTTGTTACTCTTCAGAGGTATAAGCCTTGGTCCATCTTATATTCCAGTTGATTAGCAGGTATGTTACTGTCATTTTTTGTCTTTAGTCAGTAAGCTTGAATCATTTTAGATCAGATGCATAATGGATTAAGGTAAAAAGTGAGGCCAACCACTAGGAAACCTGGCAATGATTGCAGTGTGACTGTGCAAATTGCACAGCATTTTCCCTGATGTCTTCATTGCTAGTAATACAGGGTGGCACGGATTGTGGAGGACTAGGTTGTAGAAGTTTCAGATAATGCTTCTTAGCAGTGACTTCTGGCAAAAATGTTATCCTGTAAGCTGCAGTGGTATCGATATAGTGATATAGTAGTATAGAAATGCAGCAAAATTAGCTACCTGTGCAATAGCCAGTGGCCTGTGGCAGAAGAGGATGGTGGACTGAGTGCAGTAGTCTGCTGCAGCTAAATCTGCCATTGTTCATCTCTGACACACAAGTCCCATCTTCTCAACAGGCATGATGGCACTGGAATGATTAGGCTCATTTCATATCCACATAGTCCGCTTAAATGCATTCCCTTAACAC
Source organism: Haliaeetus leucocephalus (assembly GCF_000737465.1). Classification (NCBI taxonomy): domain Eukaryota; kingdom Metazoa; phylum Chordata; class Aves; order Accipitriformes; family Accipitridae; genus Haliaeetus; species Haliaeetus leucocephalus. The sequence continues at coordinate 116,768 of NW_010973138.1, forward strand.
TTCTGGTGGTTCCTAGGTCTGTCTTGCTAAAAAGCAGTGTAGCAGAAACACTACGCTCCGAGTCTTGACATTTCTATTTGCTTCTTAGCTATTTATTTCTTACCTCAGTGTTGATAAATCACGAAAAATGACAGGTAAACTCCCCACTCTTTCCAAATAAAAAGAAATGGAAATGCATCTGTGAGTTTGGGTTATTTGTGTGACACTGGTGTAGTTGTTAGAGGGTAGGAACCTCCAGCAGAAGTCAGTGCTGGGATTTGATGGTTAAATCCGCAAGCACATTTTCAGAGTCTTTTCAAATCCAACTCTTTAATTAGATACAGGCTCTAACAATAAAAAGGATAATTTCATAGAGTCCCCTGCATCAAGAAAAGATGTATTTTGCCACAGTAGTAATAAAATTTATTTTCTAGGACTTAGTGATTATTCTGCAACCTTTGAGACTTTACTCCCCCCACACTGCTTACAAGCCCTATATTTAGACATCCGGCACAATAGCAGAGCTCTGCATATAGTGTTGCTTTTATTGCACTGTGCTGTGTCATCACTGAACAAATATTATCATCAGAGTGAAATCCTTAGGCATCTTAAAATATTGTAGGAGTTTTTCATGGACAATGTTACAAGTCCCGGCAGTTAAAATATATGTGATGACAATGGAAAACTATTTCACTATTTCACTGGCTGGCTTAATTTTCCATTAAAGCTGGCAGCACTACTTCCAATTTTGTCTTTACTTAGAAGGGTAAAAGTTCCTTTATGAAGCTTTGGGGTATATAGCTACTTTGGAGTGCCTGTGGATTTATGAATGTGCTGGCTGGCAGAAGTAGTATGGTGTGTTAGTTATATGGACAAGTTTGAGACATTCAATCACCTCTGCTCAGAAGTAGACAGCTTTATGTTGTTATACACTGAAACTTTATCTACATGGGAAAGCTAGTTAATTGTAAACTCTATTTTTACCGTATGTAATTGTCTGGTAATAATGCACCATGTTATCAGTCTTAATATACATTAAGCATAAGACAGTTTATTCCATTGAAAGTGGAGCAAACTCCACTACACACAGTTTAGACAAAGCTTTTGAAAAGTAATTAATTATCCTTCAAAGGTAGGTTGAGCTCATGCTTACATGTGCTAGCAGGGAGCCTGTCAGATACTAGTTAGCTTTGCAAATTCACGCTTTGTGCTTGCTGCTCACAGCCTTCCCTGTGTAGGCTATCTTGAAGTCCTTAGATTTTCTGGGTAGTCTTTCGAGAGATTCACCTTCTTTCTCAAAAGAATTTTATTTGAAATCCAAACATGCTGAGAAATTGAAATGACCGTTTAGAGCAGTATAATTTCTATATCCATGTCTTGTAGTTGTCACCGTTTGTGAAAAAGTTACATAAGATGCCTTTAAAGTTCACAGAAGTCCCTTTAATCGTAAGCACACAGTTATTGAATGTTTTGATCTGTACTCTAACTGCCATTTTCCATACCGAACTGTGTTTACAGTTCTTTTAGTTGAAATGTTATCTGTGTTTTTCTGGTGTCAGAATTCTTGTTGGAATTTTTACTATCTCAATACATTTTACTCCAAAATATTTTATTTGGGATTATATAGCAAATGTAGTGCTTTTGAGCATTGCCGGTTTTGATGTTAAAAAAAGTGATAAAAGCATGTTTATATCCTTCTTTTGCTGCACCCACATAAATCAGTTAAATGCAGAAAAGCTTCAACTGTTACTGTGATTGAGAATTACTGGTTTCTAACGTACTGGGATTTGATGACTAATACTGATCATGGTATAGCTGTCTGTAGGTATCTGTTACAAAGATAAATTTCCTAGAAGAGAGAAGAAAACCTATAGGGAGCTCATTTTGTCATCCTTCAAATATTAAGTCTTACAGTGTAATGTTCAAGTGAAGTTTCTACACCTATTACATTCATAAAAATGAAGAGCCTAAACAGCTTTTTTTAATTGGGACCATGTATGTGTTCTTGCTGGTAGAAGTATAAAAATAGCTTCAATGTCTGGTGTTAGAATGAGTGCATTGCAAATACACATAAAATAAATTGGTTTAGACTTAAAGTTCTTTCTTGAAGTTTTAACAACTTTGTTTTGAGTGGCACAGAAGTGTCTGCAGGGGCTTTTCTAAGCACATGTAAACTGCTGCAGGCAGGTGCAAGGCTGCTCCTCCTGTGCTTGGAGCTGGAGAGCCGATGCGGAGGCACCATGGTGTAGCTCTTGCCCAGGCTAGAGTGCCGACAGCAGGCTTTTCGGGAGTCACGGGCATGGCTGAGCGCTGCTGAGTACTGGCTACTGAATTCCTAGTTGCACCTTGTCTGAGGAGGGGTAGAGCAAATCTGCCTGCCACAGAGTATGGACAGACTCCAACTTGAACTTTTGAATTTAGTGCAGAAGGGCCAAATTTTAAGCACTGCCAGAACCTATAGATCTTTGCCATGACCTGCATGTCAAGTTTACTTTTCGCTTGGCCAGATGCTGCCACTGTGCTTTCTTTAACTTACTCACTGGGATGATACCAAGTTCTGATTTAAGTTATATATAGAAGTTTCTAACAGTATTCGGGGACTCTAATTATGAAATACTGACCCTTAAAAAAATACTTCCTAATGTGGTGATTAGGTCTCTTGTCTTTTTCTACAGCATTTCACTTGGGTTCATGTAGTCCTTATTTTTTCCCAGGCTCACATAATCAGTTTTCAAGGGAGGTAAGCTAATAGTTTGCAGACAGCTCAGAAAGTGTTGGATGTGCCTTTTACTTTCTTTCTTACTGAGCAGAGATTGAGAGCTCCCTCTTCAGCCTGTCTGCACCTTAATTCAGCGAGGCAGAGGACTTAGTAGCTGGATAATAAAGAAAGATGAGCAATGGGAAAAGTGGAGGAGATTTTTTTTTTTTTTTTTTTTTTTTTTTTTCCCTTAGCAACTTGGAGGTCGGGAAATGCTTCAGTCTGGGCTGGGACTTATTTCACAAATTTTAGAGATAGCATCTCTCCCCATCAAACTATGCTTGCTGGAAAATATCTGCATATGTCTTCTAATAATAAGGAGAGATTCTGAGAAATTTGGTGAGACTAGCAATAAGGTTACAATTGCAGCATTTTTAGGATAAGCCTAAAGTGTAAAGGCAGTCAGAGAGACAGTGTCCCATATGTGAAAATTCTGTTGTGCTCATTATTACTGTTCCTGACCTGTGCTAGGGCTAGTGATCTGTTAGGGAAGAGGTCCTGTCTACATGTTTTTTTCATTCTAATAGAAATAGTAACTCTATATAACATAACCACTATATAATATGTTAATTTTTTTTTCCTGCCATCCTTATATGTCTTACAGTTCACATGCATAAACTTGAGGACAAGGCTATGCCAGCCATGTACTAACTAGTTGATTAGCCCTTGCTTTGTTTTAAAATGTGTAGAGTTGGAGGGTGTGCATGCATGCACATTGACGGCTCAGGAGCAGAGCTTTGGGGAGAACATCCTTGTCATAGATACTGTGTGCATGATTGACATAGGAGAAAATGTTCAGGGGGGAGAATACTGAAAGATACTCTGCTGAAAGCCCTCGTTGTTCACAAAATAAGTCAACCTTTATACATAGTGGGATAGAAGATGTTTATATACTCATGTGTCAGATAGTATGAACTTCAGTACTGCATGTTAACCTTTATTTTTTAACACAGTGTAAGGTAACGGAAAAACAAAGAATTGAAAATACTTCCCATAGTACTGATTACATTTGGGCGCTGTCTCTGTAAGTGGTATCTTGAGCTACAAAAGTGAATTTGTGACCAAAAGTATTGATTTTTAAAATTACTGTAAAAACTGCAGAAAAGCTATCCACAATAGAAAACCTGAAAATAATTTGATTTTTTTTCCCTTAGAAAAACCAAACAAACAAAAACCCAAACACCTGTGCTAGAATAAACTTCATGCACAGGGAGAGGGGAGTTGTCTTGTAGTATTAGTTTTTATATATTGGAGCTACACTGGACAGGGCCTTAAATGTATTAATTTGCCATTTGTTACATTCATACCCTTATTTAATTTGTTAAGTTCAGAAAGACATTCTGGCTTCATCTCTAATGTGGATAATTATATTCTGTTATCTTCTGGCATATTCTTCTTGCTCTCCGACAATACTTACTTGATACAGTCTGTTGCCCTATTGTCCTGATGGTATTCTCTAGGGGGAAAAAACCTCATTTTGGCAGGTAGGAACAGGTGGATGTAACTTGCTTTTTTATAGCTGGAGCTCTAGATTAATAATTTTTATTTTCCTCCTCATTATTCTGCATTTGGCTCTGTTTAGTATATGCTTCAAAACCAGAGTGTTTATGTTACTTGTAAGTCGCATTGAAATTCCTTAGAAGTCTATTTGTTAAATAATCTTTTTTTCAAATGTTTACAGGTTTGGGAAAAAAAATGTTTTGTCTAAGAGAAGCCATTTTTTACATCTTTTAGACCCTACAGTTTTATTTGTGCTTAGAGCACAGAAGACCTGAAATTATTAGCAGTTCGGGATTAAGTGATGCACAGGAGTTGATTCAGAACTTAACTATAACTGACCTACTACAGGATAGTGAACTGCAGTTTAATGAAGTTCCTCATCTCACAGGAGGGATTTTATCAGGAAGCAACATGGTAATACTAACCACCAAAAACTGACTTGTTTGTTAATGTTGCTAGGATTTTTCTTAAGCAACTTAAGAACAGAGGAACATCAGAGATATGGAAGTTTGGTGTTTCTTAAGGTAAAAGCAATTATTACAAAAGGGCTTCAGAAATCATCCATTACAATAAAATAAAAATGGAAGTAGTCAGGCAAAAATAAATGCTGCGAGATTGTAATTTTGCTTTATGTAAACAAGTGTCGTATTAATGAAAGCTGCTGAAGTGAAGCCATTTGGTGAAAGGAGATGCTTTGTATCGTAAAATGCAAAACACATGCCAAATAGAAAACTCCATTTGATTCTTTTTTTATTATATGTGAATAGGTTGTCTGGTCCGTAGGAACAGACTTGGTAAATGTTCTTGTTTTACCAAAGACTAAAGTGAGCACTTAAGCAGGGCAAGATCATTGCAGAGGCTGAAAAGTTTCTTTATATCCATCTTCCTCAGTGAGAATGCTGAGGAAATATTTAACAGAGACCTATTCTATTCATGCGGTGAAGTGAGGTTGTTTAGGAGGCTGAGAAGGGGTCAAACAGAAGGTGCTGGCATAGCAATTGATAGTTCTACAAGGAGCTTCCCTTGAAGGGCTAGACAATGTTCATTGAAAAGCTACAAGGAATTTAGAAATGCAGTAGCTGAGCTATTGACTAAAATATGCAAATCTCATTAAGATGCTGTTCTGGAGAACAGTAGGGTAACAAATGTGCTCATCTTGTTAAACTGTTGGAGCGTACGGATGAAAGAGAATTGAGGAGGTGATTCTGGGAAGTGTAAGTGTGATTTGGTTAGTCGTCCCTACCAATAAAACTGATTGCAACAGTAAATTTTAAGGTGGTTATAAAACAACTAAATTATTATGTTTTGTAAACTGTCTACATAGTAAACTAAATTTCTTTAAGCCTCTGAGCAAAATAACAGATAAAAGAGTGTACTACTAAATTAATTATCCTTCCTTAGATTCCTAGAGAAAATCCCCTGTTGAGGTCATTAAAAAAAAAAAACCCACACACAACCAAAAACCAAGTAACGTTGAGCATAAGTGAAAATCGTGTGATTAAAAGAAGAAAATATGCTAGGAATAAACGCTCTGAGTTTGTTATTAGAAAAGCCGATTGTTAATACATGGGAAAAGAAGAAGAGTGTGCTCTTCTTTTTCTGTCTTTTTTTTTGTCTAGTTGTGTGTCACATCTCCTTAAAGAGACTTATCAAAAGCTCTTTTCTGTACTCTTAGAAATGTAAGTATCTTTTCCCTGTGAGCAATCCTTCTGAAAGGAGAATTAATGAAACGTTATCGGAATACTGGAGATTTAACACTCGAGCTGTTTATTTCTACTGAAGTGAAACCAGCTGATTCCTAGCTCAGTGTTTCAACTGGTGCATCTAATTAACATCCTGGAGGACTGAAGTTAGAAATCCAGTATCCGTCTCAGTTGAGAGGGTCCATCACTTGCCCTTTCTAAAGCCGATGTGAGGTTAAGTCCTTCCCTTAAGCAGCATAGAGAAGTTCCTGAGTAGGCTGGTTTTGTTTCTCATAAAAGAAATAAGAAATGGCTTGGGGAGTTTTTTTAATCATTATTTATTAACGCTTGTTCACAGCCTTGAAAGAACAGGCAAAGCTCCAAACAAAACTTTTGTTTGAAAATGACTTAGAGAAGTCCATGCAAGAGGTCCTCAAACCTAAAGAGCCCAGCCAGATAACTGGGCAACTTCGTGTCAGCTGAGGGTTGTTGTTGTCATTTTTATGGTTGATATTTGGAAAGACTAATTTGAAAACTCTGAGGCATTTCTGAACTTGAAAGTTTTACCAATTGGCTTAATTGGGGAAGGCAAATGAGAGGTGTAGGCTTGATGGTAATGCATACTAAAAAGAACTAACATGCCTTTTTATAGTTCTTTTTCCTTGGTGTGCAAAGAGGAAGAGTAGAGAGCAGTCCATTGAGAAGAGAGCGTGACAGGAGACCAGGAGACATTAGCTGCCTCTCGAGGGACCTTGTAAAAGAAAAAAGTATAGGACAGCAAACAGAAGATGGTTTGGGTTAAACAGTCTGGAAAAGGGCCTGATAAATGGCCAGCATGTACACAAGCGTAGGAAATAAGAAGCTTCATGAGGGGGAGTGGGAAAAGCAATGCAGAGGCTGAAGTGGACAGACATCTCGTTGCTGGTTGCTCGGTGGACCCCGTGTTGAAGCCTGGGGCAGAAGCAAACTTGGGCTGATCTTTGAAGGTGCTGCTCCCTGGCAATTAAGCCTGCTTTGTGAAGTCAATTAGTGAATCACTGGTTTGGGAACTCTGCAGTGGAGAGGCAGTGAGCCTAAATCTATTTGAGGGGAAGTACTTTGTGGAGAAAGGAGCTGGATTAAGTTTGTGTTTTGTTCTTAAAAACAAAACCAACAAAAGCAATTCTTGTTTTACTGGGAGGTTTCTTTGTCTGTAAGCAAAGGACTTTTTTGGCTTGAAGGCAAAATTGTTCAGTTCTTCTAAAGGCACATTACTTCTGGCAAGTCAACTTCACCATAGCAAAAGTTTTAAGAATAAAATTTGAAATACTGTGTTTTCACAAGCTAAACCCTGCTTAGAGTAAGATATTCCATTTTGTTTCAAAAGGCAAATACAGAATTCTGCAGATGGGAAGCAGAATTATCTGGGAGTAAAAAAACATAGGTAAGATTTATAGTTTAGGGGAAAGGCAAGCATATGAAAAAGTTTGGTACCATTTGTTATAATGCTTTTCTTACTTAAGTCATTAATGTGATTCTGTTTGTCTTATAGCCTAAGAACAAGGTGATTAGGAAATGAAATAGAAAGGAAAGATGTAAAAGTCATTAAGAAAAGAAAAAAGGAACATTACTTCTTACATAGCATATAATTAACCTTTGAAATTTACTGCCAATCTATACTATTGAGGTCAAAACCAGAGCAGAATTCGAAAATTATTAGAAATACATTTGCATAATGACAAAATCCACAATTCTATTGTAGGATTTTCTGTAAGTTTAAAAAGAAAGATCTCTGGGAGTATTGCCAGCTAGTACCTGGTTGTGAAAGGCTGGGGTAGAGAATTGCGTGATAAACAGGTTGTATAATTATCTGGCATTACTTGCATTTGAGTATAATGTAAGCTTGACTTGACTTCTTTATATTCCTCTTTGAGAGCTCATGTCTCTCTACTGGCTATAGAAGGAGCCTGGGGAGGTGAGCCTCAGAGAGCCCAGTTAGGCATTGTGAGTAACCGCCTCCTTCCCAGGGTGATGGGTGTTGACAGATGTTTTTCTGTGTTTTTATAATAACTTGCAGTATTAAAGCAATTAATTGTATCCACTAACTGTTAAGAAAGGCTGAGTTTGAATCAAGACTGGGTCAAGTAAGTACTGTGCATCCCAGTGCTTCAACTGATTCCTTCTGCAGGCGCATTTTTAAAATTTTTTTGTTCATTCTTCTTCGTAGATTAATTAATTCTGTTAGATTTGAGATGGAGTATCACATAAATCCACAGTTCCTTATATTCATGTTAAATGTGGTTTTTATTTGGGGAAAAGAGGGTATTAATTTTGTTCTTCAGAATAACCCTTGAGTGGTGAAACCTTGTTAATTCTCATGCAGCTAATCCTCAAATAATAATTCACTTTGACTTCACAACAAAAATAACTGCTTAAGTGCGAATGAATGATTGTAACTTATTCCATTTTGGCCTGTAAAGTGTACCTAAAATCCAAAATAACTGGAAATTGTTTAGGAACTTTTCATTATCATCAAGAAGTCACTGTCTCCCAATTAAAAACAAGAAGGGCAAATATTTTTAAAAGTACTGAAGCGAAGAGTTCTGGAAAACCCAGAAATGAAGTTTGGAAGAGGAAAACTATAGCCAAGAATGAAAAAGAAGAAACACAAAAAACACTAATGCGTAATGACTGCACAGAGCTATTCGAATAGCCAATAGAGGCAAGAGAGTTCAGTAAATATTTTTGTTCTGTGCTTGGGAAAAAGACAGATATGATGTTCACATCATGGGATGTACGATAACACACTCTGTTTTCACAAGGAGAAGGTTAAACAGTAGTTATACTTAAATTTGGTGTTTTTAAGTCAGAGGCCCGGATAACGTATATCCATGAGCTCTGAAAGAGCAGGCCAGAGAATTATCATTCATACAGATTTTTTTTTTATACTTCTTGGAAAACAGAAAAAGTTCCAGAGGACTTGAAAAGCACTATGGAACTGCTTTCTGAGAAACAGGCCTAATCCTCTCAGTCTGACATTAGGCTTGAGCAAAATAATAAAATTATTGAGGTGATTAATAAATGTAAAGGATAGTAATTAATGATAATGATTCCTGGTTCTCAGAAAATAAGTTTTTATCATGTTAGCTTTAATATTCTTGATGTAGTTGAGAGTTTGTGTAATAAAATAGAGTTAAAATTAATACAGCTGTGTAACACAGTTGGCTTTAAACTTGCATGATACCATTTTTCAGTCAACTGGGATGGTACAAAGTCGATACAGTACCTATGAAGCGTATAGCAACTAACTGGTGAGTTTCATGTAATTGTGTTTCAGTGATACTGCCTTGGGATCAGATTTCAGTCTTGTTTTATTTAATTTTTGATAGTGATGTAGGGCTCTGACAGGGGAGTCTCTAAGGCTGGAGCAGCCGGAGTCCGTCTTTGCATGGGCAGGGACGTCCCAGCTGCATAACGAGCTACTGGGTTGTCCATGCAGTGAAAATAGTAATCTCGAGGGAAGAGATGTGGTAGGTGGATGAAGGCATCATCTTAGGCTAAACCATCAGTCTCCATTTGTCAAGAAATCCCTACATAGCATTAAATTATTTGTGTTAATATTTGCTAGCAGCATGGACTGGGGAGCGAGTGCTGTATAATGAAGAGGAGAGTGGCTGTTGCCAAGCGGACTGGGTCACACCTCTGCTTCTGGTTAACTGTGTGTTTTGGTACAGCCAGAGGGAAGTTGTTCTCTAAGACTGAAGGACGTAAACTGTTTTTAGAAGGTGTGGGAAGGTATCCTGAAGAGCAGTAAAAGGGAAAAAAGGGGGTGTTTTAATGAATCTGATGATTGATTAGTCAAGAGATCCCGTAATTACATGAGATTGAGGCACCTATTTCATCCATAGTGGTTGGTGTCGCTCCTAAGCACAGCAGTTTGGGTCTGGTCCTCGGGGTAAAGCAGTTGCATGAGTTGTTGTTGCTTTTACCCATCGAGCAAATCACAGGGGGCCGAGAGCTGCAGCTTTGGCTCAGGACAGTGCTGCACATCAGTGTGCCCCTCTGTCCTTACATTTCTGAGGCTGGCGGCTGCTCCTGCCTCTTTCTGCTCGGTGGGAATGAAGGGTGTTCCTCTCCCTGAGCAGTCTATGAAAAACTAATTCCCTCTGGAAAGGCAGTTTAAATGACTGAAGCCTGTCCTCTTCATTCCTCCATCACAGCATTGTAGGTGACTGTTTGGGCATCCAGTTTCTTTTCGGGGCCTAAATCAGGCTTGTTTTTTCTCAAGCATTGCATCTGTTTCCTCTTTCAGCCTCTTACAAAAAGTATGCTCTGGAAACAGAGATATGTGAGATTTTCCTCACGGTTGCTGTGGTCAGAAAGGGTCTTTTGCTTTCCTTTCACTAGCCGTAGTTCTGTATTTCCAGAGGTGGAGAGGCCGGCAGCGGATACTCACACCGCTTCATTTCAGGTGCCAGTAGCAAATCTTTTTAGTACTTCTGTGGTGTTTTTTATGATATCCATCGCTCTGTTTTGCACACGATCAATTACAGCATTATTCTTTAATAGTTCTCTTGCATTGTTATTAATAGTAAGTTATTCTGATTCATAGTAAAAAAAAAAAAAAGAGTGAAACTGGTCTGTTAAAGACAACTTTAAATATTCTGCCCATCTGTTTCCTGTGCCACTTGAATTACAAGCGTTTTCCTATCTCAGCTTTGCTTTTCTTTGACCCCTTTCCTCTCTTGAAATTTCCACACAGGGTTTTAGTAACTTAATAGGAAACTGTGGCACACATTTGGTAGTATCAGCTTCAAGTGCTGGGTTTATGAGATAACTCTGCTCATCTGATCTTTTACTCTGTACTCTCTGCCTTCTCCTCTATCTCCTTTGCTTTTTCAGACCTGTAGTTTCTCTAAGCATTCAGGAGTTTCTCCTTTCTCTATTGTCCCCCTTCCCTGAAGACCCCATGTACCCTGGCTTTACTGAGTTTTTGCTGTGGTGATTATGTGGTTGTGACTACAGTAGCTTAAGTCACACTAGTTCTGAGCAATGTCCCTTTTTCTTCAGGTTCAGTCTTTCTCATCTTCCTTGCCTCAAAATTGCCTGAGAACTGTTTATTGATGCAAACTCAGTTTGGTCAAAGTTCTCTTTGATTTTTAATACTATGCATTTGCTTTTCTGGATTTTATTTTTCAGTTTGGTAATGCAAAGTTTATAGTTACTTTTAATATCTGCTATTCAGATTATAGTTTTACTTTGTATAGGTGGTCTGAATCTCAGATTCATGCAACCATGGCTGATAAATTTCCTTGAGTGATGGTGATTTTATATTGCTGTGGGTTTTTTCTATGGTTTTTTTTGTGGGGGGACAATAGGGCCATTGCAAGAACTGCATCGGACATTAAGCATTGGTCAGTGAGTTTTTTGCCAAGTTGGATGATCCTAATCGAAGCTTCCGCATTGCTCTTTCAGTTTCTTAGAAGTTGCAATCTGTTCTGGCATTAGGCTTACCTAGAACAAGAAATAAGCTGTGTTTGGTACTTTGACAGGCATGCTTTGGAGACAGTGGTTAAATATGTCTCTGTATTGCTCTGATCTTCTGTCAAAGGAGAGCAACGTATGAGTTAGAAAGCTGGCATAAGTTCTGAACTGACTTGTTTGTCGTGATGAGCACCAGTTTCTCAGGATGCTCATCTTTGCTGCAGCCTGGGGTACGTGAGATGTTTGCTCATTTTCTTTAATGTGTTTCTTTCTCATAACAGTCAGTCTGATCTGATCTCAAGCCCCAAGTCCATCTTACTCATTGGTTATGGTAGCTTGATTTGAAGCAGTGCTCTCACATGCCAGCATCCAGCTCTACAGTGTTTTTCAGTGCCAGTATTACTGTGGTTTAGAGACAAACTCTGTTGCTGGGAGTTTCATGTAATGTAAGTCAGCTGTGTTTTGTGCCGAAGACTGTTATGAGAACAGCTTTTTTGTAACTGGTGAGTTTTGTGCAGATACATAACTAAATTATGCATTAGAAACATCCCATTTTGTGGGGTGTTGAGAGGTGCTAACAACAGCTAGTGAATCAGGTGAGGTTAGAAGAAGGATTTGAATAATGTGTAGTTGGAAGAATTTTGAAGTAGCTGAGTCATTTTTAACAAACAAAAATTTAAGGGATGGTTCTGTTAATAAATACTCTCCTGGTGATAGTGACTGGAAATTGAATGTAGACTAAGCTCAGAATGCAGATTTTTTCAGGTCATTCATTATAGGAAAAGTGAATACACATACAGTGGGTTATCCACGTCTGGAAATCTCCAAAGAAAGGCTGCAAATTTAACAAGCAAGGTTCTCACTCAAGTACGTGTATGGGTGTTGACACAGCAACTTGCTCAGGGTAGGTCCTTTCCTCTGTTGCTCAAACAAATGGATTATGCAGCAGTGGCTCCTCCTGGCTTCAAAATGTGTAAATCAGAGAGGGGTAGGTGGTTGTTCAATTTAGTGTTGTTAGTGTAGTTACAGTTGTTTCTTGTGACTCAGCAGTTTTTTGGCTGAGGCATTGTCGTTTTCTGACTTTGTGCTCTTACGCAGTGCTATGCACAGCATTACTGGACTGCGTTATGTCAACTGCTATGAACTGATCATCCACCAGCCAGTGCCAACCTAATAAGGTTCTTCTCTATTTCTAGTTGAAACGTGCTTTCTCTGTTAAACTTTGTCAAAGCAGTCATACTTGCTTTCATTTAAAATGGCCACATTTTTAACCAGTAGTGGTGATGTTGCAGATTTGGTAGGCAAAGTGGGGATTATTTTGAATAATATCAAATTATTAAAATTAAAATGTGTGAGCTTTCTTTGCATCTTAAATTATGGCTTCTTCTTATACATCATTATTTTGCAGAAGAGTTGACACTAATATATATTTATTTTATTTGTCAAGTATTGACAGAGGCAGCTCTTCTTTCCTTTTAGGAATCTGGGTAAAAATGGCTTATCTAACAGTAGTATTCTATTGGATAAATGCCCACCTCCACGACCACCGCCTCCACCATACCCTCCCTTGCCAAAGGACAAGCTGAATCCACCTACACCTAGTATTTATGTAAGTAAATCTAATGGTAGAAGTGCATTGCTGGCTGTCGTTTTTAATTGTTTGGATATCTGAATTACATAATGTAATTATTTTAAAGATGCACTGTTCATAGCTGAATTGTAATTACAGTGCTCTCCCAACTAGTATATAAGCAGGAAAAATGCTAACCTTAAAGAAAATTTTGAGACATAGTTTGGCTTTGAAAGTACTTGTAAATTAGGAATTTCAGTAAACAAGAAAAAGTTTCAGAATGTTTTTATTAATTTTTTTAATACTCATAATATTGGCAGAATAAGCAAAACAGTTCATTAGATACAATGCACAAAATTTCAAATATGTATGTACATGTTTTGCAAGTGACAGTTTAGGTATAAATGAGCAAGTAATTAAACTAAACTCTCCTAACAACCTGCTTCAAAATAAAGAAAAAAATTAATGAAAGTTGAGGTGATTTAAGAACAAAACGTCATTAGGAAAAGGCAGGTTTTAGTTGTATAGTATTTTCTTACTCAAACTTTAAAACTTCTATTTTGACAGTAAAGTTTCATAATAGCTTTGTGAAAAGTTTGAGCTAAGTTAGTAATAGAAGAATAAGTTACAGGATGTGCACTGTCTTCATAACAGAAGAATAAATTATAGTATGTCCATATAGCCAGTGTGAAAACCTCAAGTTAGCTTTGATCAGCTCAACTTGGGGACCAGAAGTGGTTGGCGCTTTGGTCTGATACTGCACAAGGATTCTGCCCGAGAGCTAGATTAATTTGGAAGCAATAGTGCTTCCAACTGTTCTCTAAGTGTTGCATCTGAATTAATTACCTTATTAAAAGTTCGTCACAGCTTTGTTGAGTCCATACAAAGCTGCTAAGTCATCATGCTGCAGCATACTGCGTAGATGTGCCAGCGTGGGTCGCAGGATTTGGGAACTCTGTATTGTGTTTTGTTTATTGAAAGAGATGTCTTGGGCATTTTAAAAGATGCACAACAATTTTAAATAAAAAAAAAAAAAGAAAAAAGATGGGGGAGATTAGAGCATAAAATTGAGGTCATAGGTGCACAAAAGCGTAAGAAAACCAAATCAGCCTTTCTGGTTAACATGAGATATACTGTGAGAGTAGTCTTTTTTATTATACTGTTTCTTGTATACATTATCTGTAGAATTAGCTTTTTTGACTTCTAAAAAGAAAGTTAGTATATTATCTTGCTCTTCAGAGAATTCTGTAGATTTAGGGAATGTACAAGGCTATTGTCAGATAAAGAAATAAACTGCAGGAAACCTGAGTTGCAAAAGCCAAGGCAACCTGGGAATAATTCATGCCAAGAAATAAATTGCAGTAACAAATTAATTTCAGGAGTGAACCCAGCTTTTACTATGGAAAGAGTTGTATGAGGTAGCTGTTCATTCCCCATAGTGCAGGGAAATGGAGAAAATTCTGTCTTCTTTCTGTTGTTTATCTTTTTTTTTATTAATCTTTTTATTTTACAAATAAGGAGTCTAAATTCATCTGCCATCTAATATTCCATTATAATTTTACAGTTGGAAAATAAACGAGATGCTTTCTTTCCACCTTTACATCAATTTTGTACAAATCCAAACAACCCTGTTACTGTAATACGTGGCCTTGCTGGAGCGCTTAAATTAGGTAAGTTTATGTTGTATGGTGTTTTTTTTTACTTTGGAAGAAAAATATGTGTTTTTTAAAAAGAAGTCTCTCAGTTCTTAAAAGTGAATATTTTATTTCTGTAATACAGTATTACTTGTGTATTCCAAGTAATTAGGGTAATGTGTCATTTCTCAGTTTGCTGCTGTTTCTAATCTTGATCATCTCCAAAAAAAAATCCCCCCAAATCCAGCAGATTTTGTTGTGTGCAGAGAGGAACTGAGCTGTGGATATGGAAGCTTACAGATAGACTTTTTTCCTATGAAAACTATGGCTACAAGTCTTTGTACTTAGATTTAAAGATCTATAATCTGATGCTGTACAATGTTTTGAACTCTGTAGATAGAAAAACTGTCATTGCTGGTAGGAAATGTGTTATATGATGGAAGTGCATTCATAAAACTCTGGTCTGAAAAATACTTTATTAGTAATAGATTTAAAAATTGTTTGCAGATTTGTTTGCACAAGGCATGTAAAATGTTTCTTGGAATATAGTCTATACAGTAGCTGCCAAGTTTTTTCCTAAGCTTCTACTGTTGTGTGCAGAAAAGCTTTTTGAGCATTAATCACGAGTGTTAATTATTAACCTACAGGTGGCCTGTGTTATGAAGGCTGGGGGGGGGGGGGGGAATGCTTTAGTGTAACCCTTTAGATAACTTTAAGTATTAATTTTCTTGAAACTCTGTTATATTTTAACTCATTTATGAATTTTATTCCTATTTATTAGATCTAGGACTCTTCTCTACTAAGACGTTGGTAGAAGCAAATAACGAACACATAGTAGAAGTAAGGACACAACTACTGCAGCCAGCGGATGAAAACTGGGACCCCACTGGAACAAAGAAAATCTGGCGTTGTGAAAGCAGTAGATCTCATACAACAATTGCTAAATATGCACAGTACCAGGCCTCCTCATTCCAGGAGTCTTTAAGGGTAAGTCCATTGTTATTATTTAAGTTATAATTCACAAACTTTATACCAACTCTGGAACCAATTAATAATGGCTGTTGAAAACAAATGGAAGCTGTAAAGGAAAAGGAGACACTTCCATTAGCATGAAGAGCACAGGTAAATTTACAAAATCTGTTTTGAATAGA
Source organism: Haliaeetus leucocephalus (assembly GCF_000737465.1). Classification (NCBI taxonomy): domain Eukaryota; kingdom Metazoa; phylum Chordata; class Aves; order Accipitriformes; family Accipitridae; genus Haliaeetus; species Haliaeetus leucocephalus. The sequence continues at coordinate 132,505 of NW_010973138.1, forward strand.
GGGTCAAACAGTATATAGGGTGTTCCTCCCAAATGCTTAATGTAAAAGTTAGTTTTCTTAATGTAAAACTCCTGGCTATTACATACTTTACAAGCTTGTTAGCTTAAGCTTTCATATAATAATGTCAAAATTTGTATTAAAATATTTAGCACTTAGGATGTTTGGGTTTTTTTAAACTTGTATTGCTTCGAATTTCACACACGCTTTGAAATCGGCTTTCTTTGTTCTTCATAATATTCTGAATTAATTTGGATGTGGCTTACTAGAAGTTTACACTCATACTTGTCTTTTGTTGGGTACCAAACATAACAGTTTCTATTTAGTTTAGAAGTTGTTAGACATATGAGAGAGTGAAATGCTTGAAATGTTATTTTATTGTTATTAGTTTTTAATATTTTTGCTGAAGTAGTGAGCACATCCTTGGAATTAGCTGTGGGCCCTCCTCGGAGGCTTATATTATCTGGTGTTGTAAAAAAGATTGGGCTAAAGTGGAACTAAGACAACAAAGATATTCTCGACCAGTTGTTAATTAGAAAACAGGATAAACACCAATGTGGGGAATTGACTGTTGCAGTTTTCAGTGCCATTACACAGAAACAGCAATGGTTTCAGTAAGAAAGGAAAGAGAATTTCTAGATTTAAACTTTGGGCATTAGAGGAGAGGATTAGAAATGAAGGAATTAATCGGTAGTCAAAGAAAAGAGAAGGGACGGTAGTCATGGTTTTGAGCGAGCCTGATACAGGGGGAAAAGAAACAGGAATACTGTTGGGAAGTGGGGAGCACTGAAGTCTTCAAGAGCTTGGGACATAAATGGGATTTTTCTTCCTTTGCAGTGGTAATAAATTTAAGTAGGATATCGACTGAAGTTTTCTAGTGCCCTTTGAACAGTTGCACCACCACTGTATTCTTGTACATCATTCCAAAGGGGCTGGAGAACATTACTTCACTGGAACGTTATATATACACGTTTAATAACAAATGTAATTGATCACATACCAGCTTGTCAGCAGCAAAGCCTCAGCTTTGGATTTGCACCAAGAAGTGAACTGCAGGATTTTCTGATTTTTTTTTTCTCTGTTACAAATTGGTGGTAAAAATGCAATATATAAAATAATTTTCAGAATGATGATTTTCATTTTTCCCTTGGAAATCAGACAGTGTACATGTGTCCTTTGCCTAACATTGCTTTGACCTGTCCTTAGGTGACTTTTCACAGTGTTCAAATGAAAGCTTCGTTTCTTCTTTCTACAGACACAGTCCTCTTGGCTTGCCCTAAGTGATCTTCTTCTTTTTCTTTTTTTTTTTTTTCCTTCCTAACAACTATTACATTGCTTTTCTAACATGTCTTGCAGTATTTGATAAATCTATCATCACTAGGTTCCTTTTTGCTTCTCTTTGTCCTTCATTCAAAGGATGAATAAGACTTTCTCAGGTACATAGGGCACTTTGAGATTTAACAACAATCCCATTCAAAGCCAGAGATCTTTGAATAGCCTCCAGGCAGTTCTTTCCTCCTTTTCATCTTAGTTTTTTTCCTTCTGTGTCCATATACTTGCCAAAAAAGAAGTCTTTAGAATAGGGTTTTGAGCACTCTGCTAAGAAGATCAGATTACATCATTTAATATGGTTAGATTTTTTCCACTAGTCATGGTCCTAGCTACTGCAGTGCTAAAATAGCATATGGCTATGAAAAATTCAAAAGATTTTATATAATGGATTTTATAAAATTAATTTCATAAATACTATTCATTCCAGTTTCATATCTGGTTACCTGCTTGACTTTGAAGGAAGGTAAATGTTCTAATCTGAAAAAGTTAACAGTATTCCTTAAGACTGGATTCCAGTTCACCTGCATAATGAAGCAAACCAATATACTCGTTTGTAACTCTAATGTAGGCTAGCAAAAATGTTTACATTGTAGACATTTTCTGTTGTCCTGCCCTGAGCCTTGCTGAATTTGTAGTCATAAAGAATTGTTTGCAATGGCTTTTGACTAACAACTTTTTAAAAAATTTTCTTAACAGTAATATTGACATAAAATCTTAGATACAGGTATTTTAAAGATTGCACCCGCATCTTGAAACAAGTGTGCTTATCTCTGTGAACATGTTATCACTTTATACCTATATATTTTATAAATATTCTTACTTTTATGTATATTTACATATATAGAAAAGCATTTCCACAATTGCATTTTATAGGAGGAAAATGAGAAGAAGAGTCACCACAAGGACCACTCAGATAATGAATCCACATCTTCGGATAAGTAAGTGTGGTATAACTGTGATAATTCTGTAGTTGGTTTTATGTGGGTTTTTTACATCATTCCCATTTTCACGTTCACCTATTTTATTTTCTGTATTTGCAGCTCTGGGAGGAGGAGAAGAGGACCTTTTAAAACAATCAAGTTTGGGACCAATATTGACCTGTCAGATGACAAAAAGTAAGTTGATTACAGTGTCTCCTCACAGTGGTATTCTACAGTATGATACTCCTTCTGGAAAACCAATGCATTCTTCTCAGACATCAGTCTGTTGATAAACCCAATTCCAGTTGCACACCCCATTTCCACAATGAAATTGTTACCTTTGGTCTTTAAACTGTTGTTATGAATCCTTCTCACTATAAAATCTCTTTTCAAGCTTTTCTTTCCAGGATCTTTATTTTTTTCCAGAAATTAACTCAAACATCCATCAGAAAATGTTCATTGTAGACTTCCTTCTAATACATTCCCTTTGTTTCATTCTGAGGCTTTAAATTGTTTACAACTTTAATTACTTCTGACAATACCAAGTTTTCAGTCTTTGCACAGAAATTGTAAGATTAGATGTTTTTTCTTTTTTGTTTGTCTGGATTTTTGTTACTTGTTTTTTTTTTTCCTTTTATTCCTACTGTCATCCTGTCTGCTTCCACTTTTTCATAGCTCTTGCTTCTCTATCCAGGAACAGGGTTCAAAATATGTAGTAAAGACCAGACCAATGCTTACCTGTGGATAAACCATGATACCTCTCCCAGAACCTAAAAAAAATAAGGAATAAATTGAGTATTCTTTAGACTACATATCCTTCTGTGAGTAGATGAAGGTAGCTCAGAAAAACATCAGAAAGTATTAGAAATATTCTGAAAGCATGGTTTTATTGACCAGTAATAATTTTTTATTTGGTTCAATCTCTAGTTAGTATGTATTTCTGTAAAAGATCCAGCATGTCTAGGCTGCCAGTCATGCCAGCTACAGTACAAAAATTCTGATCTACTTCAATCATTAGAGCAGAAGAAAAGGTTATGGTGTTTGAAACTGGGGAATAAGGCCCACTTAAGATGCTGAAGTCTTTAGTGGTGTAGTTACTGAAAGGTCAATACGTGTATATATGTATGTGATCAGAGATTGTTATAAAATTTTAAATACTGATGCTATTTTTTTTCTAAAGAAAAATCTATCTGTAGATACAAAATTGTTGCTAATAAACTAGCACTCTGAGCAAACCATTGGAAGAGAGACTTTAAATTAACCTAAGCATAACTAACCTGAGGCTCATAGGGAATTGGATTTTGATACTTTAAATAGTTCTGGTAGGATCCCAGGGTGCCAGATCTTATGATCTGCAGTCTCAGCTTTTGCTGCAAATTATCTTTCCCCTCAACGAGCCTGTCAGATTTGCGATTATATTTGGAAATATTTTGAAATTGGAAGAGTAACACAGACACCTGGGTGACATTACAGAGCTCCACACTTAAGTCCTGGGATTTTTGTGTCTGAAGATCTGTCTTTTTCTTAATGCAGGTATTCAATTCTGTAGCACATGCATGTTGTTAACTTCGTTCTTGGTCACAACAATTGTGTGCACAGGCTAGGGTATATTTAGACAGTCTTCTTGACATATGTTGTAGCATCGTGTCATTTGGCTCTTGAAAGCATGGTTAACAGTTTCTGACTGGCTGGCTTAGAGTGTGGGGAGAGCACAGCTCCGTTTTCACTTGGAAAAGATGTACACAGAGGCGTAAATTGCAAGCAGAATTTTCTGGCAGTATAGCAGCAGACTGGCTAACTGCGAGAGTGAGTCACCCTGGCTTTTAGCTCACCCTTAAATGAAATTGTCCTTTAAATTTCTGTAACTGTCAAGTAAGGGTATTGCATTGTCTCAACTTCCCTCTTAAGAGATGCTAAGTTATATAGCAGTAGGTTGTCTGCTCCTTTATCTCCTATGCTAACAAATTTTTGAAAATGTTTGTATTTCCCAAACTCTTCTAAGAGTTTTAGGGATTCACAGTTTGTTGATTTGCTATTTTGCTGCAGGTGGAAGTTGCAACTCCATGAACTGACAAAACTTCCTGCTTTTGTACGTGTGGTATCAGCAGGAAATCTTCTAAGCCATGTTGGTCATACCATCCTGGGCATGAACACAGTGCAGTTGTACATGAAGGTTCCAGGAAGCAGAACACCAGGTGAGTATAATCTCTTTGCACGAAAAAAATCAGGTTCTACTCCTGTAATATTGATTTAATTGCACTGCAGATTTTCCGTATCTTACAGCATGCCTAAACGTGATAAAATTGTACATACTCATTATTTTTTTAATTTCTTGTATAACTGAACTCTGTGTGTAAGAAGTGCTAAATTACCTCATAGTGGAAATTTCTGGATTTCTGCAGTGCTAGGAAATTACCATACTAACCTCTTGCATGCAATGCGGAATTCTTTAAGAGGACAAAGAGGATGGGTTAATATCCTTGGACAGTATTTGTATTTTACATGCCTTGAAGATTTTTACAGGTTTCCGAAGTAGGTCTCGTGCAATCATAGAAATCAGTATACTTTGACTTTTTAGATTCTTTATTGTCTGAGGATAGAACTCAATCCTCCATAATGAATAGTGCTGTGTTGGGGCAGTGGACTGAGACATGAGGGATCTGGACTAAATTTCAGGGTCTGTTTTTTCTGAAGTACAACTTTAGAAAATTCCATTAGGGATTATGGCTCGGTTTTCCAGCTGTCAAAAGAAGATAAAATACTGGCATTTCTACATTGATTTTGAAAGCTCTTTGGGACAGGTTTTCTTACTACTTGTCTATTCAGTGCCTGAAGTCATGAAGTTTTGCTCCTGACTGGGACTGTCAAGAGCTATCATAAAACACAAAATCTAAGCTTTAGCATCTTGAAGCATTTATTTCTACAGAAAGGGAACTGCTGAAGTATTGGTCAGATTCACAAGATTGGTAGTTCCGGGTTTTCATTTTCCACAAACTAACAAAAGCAGAATTCTGTTGTCACTGGTAGTTTAATTGCATTTCTTAAAACCATGGAGCACCTAAATAGTGTGTGTAAGTGTCATATAAAAATATGTACTAATACTTAAACTATGATGTAGGGGTTTTTAGTAATTGTAACTTTGCATTTTCATAGCTTCATTTTGATAGATCAGCCTTACATAAAGTGTGTGTATTCTTCTCTAAATTTCAGGTCATCAAGAAAATAACAACTTTTGTTCAGTAAATATAAATATTGGTCCAGGTGACTGTGAATGGTTTGTCGTCCCTGAAAGTTATTGGGGTGTCATGAATGACTTCTGTGAAAAGTAAGCTGGGCGTGCTGTTTTTCCTCTATTTTTATCAAGTTCTTTGTGTCTTTCTCAGACCTAAGTGGGGAAAATCACTGAGGGTGGTGTAAGAGGACATTATTTTACAGATTTTCCATGTAGTCAGAAAAGTCTTTTAAAACAAATCAAATGGAAAATTTAGAATTTATACAAAATATGACATTTGTACAGTGTACAGAAACTTGGATTGCCTGTGATAGCTTTGCTCTCAAAAATTAGCGTTAGGTCTGTTATTTGTTTTTTCGAACACAGGAATGAAGGTAATATGAGAAGTGAGAGATTGGTAGTAGCAAATGCTCATCTAGGTTCAAGATTCAAATTTATGCATTAAGGGGGATCAGAAATTTACTATAAGCATAGGCTGCCTGCTAGCAATGTGTATTATGTGGCACCAATCCAGTTTTCTTAGTAGTAACATTTCCATATCAGAAAATCCGTCGTAGTCCTTACTGTTTATCTGGGCACTGTATTATGCATATTAAAGCTGACCTCTACTATTACCAAATGGTGATGCTTTTCTAATGGCTTCTAGGGCTACTGCAGTGGAGTGACAGAAAAAAGTTGAGGGTGAAGGAATTGGGGGTTTGTTTTGTTTTTTTAGGACTGATGGAGTAAAATATTTTCCTGGTGATATATGCTGTTAATCTTTATTATGATTAATGTATATGTTGTACCCAAGCGAGTACAGAGTAATTGGTGTTTTGGCATTGTTTCTTGCTGCATCTAGAGGGAGAGCTTAGTTTACTTAGACCTCAGGACATGTCATGGCATGCTTTGCATACACTTATGTGTTTGTAGCTTGCTGGAAAAGTTGAGGTGCACTGACCGTTGGGGAAATACTCAACCATATCCAAGACTGGGGTTTCTGTGTTGTGCCTTGTGTTGAGTGGATGCTTTAAAAACAAACAAAACACACACACATGCATATGCACCCCCTTATGCCCACCCCCCTACCCCCACCCCCCCAAAATAAAAAAAAATTATATGAGCAATTGCATCCCCTGATCATGCTAGTATTCAAGCAGTAGCCTCTGAAGCTGATCTTACGGGAGAATTTTTTTTTCTTACCTAGCCCAGTTAAAACTGGACTAAGCTCTTGACTTTCCTTCAGAACTTTTCCAGAGTTCTGCAAATTCATCTCGGTGTCTCTGTACTCTGTATTTTCTGCCAGTCTACTGACAACCTTTCTTATTTCATCCACCTTTACAAACATGAGCCATCTCAATGTAATTCCACTGATGCAATTGCGTCTCTATGACAACATGCCTTTTACCCACATGACACTGTCCCTAAGGGTGACAGAGAAACTAAGATCTTGGTAACCTCATAAAATGTCTAGAGTGCCTGACAGAGGCACTGAATTTTCTTTGAAAACTATGAATTGTGAAGGATCTCCCGTGGTACAGTATAAAATTGGGATAAGTATGGGAGAGACGTATGTATTTTGCATGACTATAGTGGAAGAGTTCACGCTTAGGAAATCCATATGGAGGTGTTTGTTCGTGCTTCTCAGGTGGGTCGACATTTCTTGGCTGAATATAGCATAGACCTGTGGATCACAGTTGAGATGGTGCCAACAGGTTGCTGCTTGTGTGGACAAGCTTCACGTGTGTACAGTGACAGTACGAGTACCTGGCTGGCGTTGTTCAAAACAGAAAGCATTCTTAAGAGCTGGTATGGCCTGTATATAAAATCAGGCACTGGTTAAAAAAGCAGCAGCAGTGTCATGCTAGATCTGACCAAGGATTTCTCTGCCTCAGCATTAATAAAATACTGGGAAACTTAAAGAACATAACTGGAAGCCATAAACTGACTTCACATGGGCAGCTAGATGGTTAAGTGTTTTAATGTATGCAGGATGTGAAATATGGAATTAGGATCAGGAATTTTATAGACGAAAGTTTCCTTTTGGCTAGTCCTCCCAGGTCACTGATTAGATGCAGAAAGCATTTTTTGTGATGATCGGTTTTTACAGGTAATTTTGTTGAAGTATCAACCACTAATATGTCTGCTGATAAATGCTGAAGACTTTATTTTTCCTATTGTTTCAGGAATAATATGAATTTCCTCATGGGATCTTGGTGGCCAAACTTGGAAGATTTGTATGAAGCCAATGTCCCAGTTTATAGGTTTATTCAAAGACCAGGGGATTTAGTGTGGATAAATGCTGGCACTGTTCATTGGGTTCAGGCTATCGGCTGGTGCAACAACATTGCGTGGAATGTTGGCCCTCTTACAGGTATGGTTGAATAGTGCCTGTGGTGAACTACATAATTAGGTAATATTATACTACATATGCCACAGAACCTGTCATTTCTTACTAATTTACCATGCTTTACTAGATTAAAAAAATGAACATACTGTATTTTAAAACATGGTGTGTTGAAGCTTTAAATAATTCCATTGGTAAGAGGAATAGAAAGAGCAAGAATGCAGTCTTCGCGCTCGTTCATTTAATGGGTTTGTAAAAATTACAGTTGTATAGCAAATACTAGCAGAATAAAATGTTTATATTAATTTATACACTCTGTCTTGTAGGCCATTTTTAACTTTGTCTCTCAAAATTTGTTCTACTCAGCAGACTGTGCTGTAGCTTACATATGAGTTTAAGGACTTGTCCAGTCTAACTTTTTCAGGACAACAGATACCTAATTGCTCTTTAGTAAAAGCATTAGGAAATGCGAACAGTTGTAAAATTTTATTCATAAAGGAGTATTAGGTTTTTCAGACGTACTGCTTTGGAAGTCTTTAGTTTTGAACCATGGTGTTGGAAGGTTTTTAGATGTGAGAATGGAAGGAAATTTCATAGCTAAAATGAGCTTCTGTCAAGCATTTGAAGAGAATGTATTTTCAAAGAACTCCCGTTTTCTTAAATAGTTTAAGGTGTGTCTTTATTTCATTATGGTGCAATAAATAGTATATATCCAGGATTGTATGACTGACCAATACAGAGCTCACTTATTAAGTTGCAGTAGATTTTGTAGAATGTTTTTTTAAAAAAGGGCAGGGTGAGTACGCTGCTGCTTAATGAAAAAGTCTGACTTACTGCAACAAATCTCTCAAGGTGCAGTCTTCCTTTTCAAGACGTATTATATACACCATAGCATTGTGAAATTATGGTAAAGAGCAAATAAAGTGAGATGCAGACATTTCAAGTTTAGTTGTTTTTTTTAAATCTGAAATACTTGAAAATTTATTAAGTAAACCTTTTTGAAATATTGCTCTCTGTTCACCATAGAAATTGAAGACTTGTCAGTAACTTGTTCTCACAGATAGTTACTGCTGTAGCATTGTGCATTCTTTTAGCATCATAAATACAATTTTTAAAGAGTAATTTTACAGAATTCAAGTCTAGTTGGAATGAATGGGTCATTGCAAATGAAGTTTAATCTAGCCCTAAAAGGTGTAATTTTTTTATTATAATCAGATTACTTTGGCTGCACTTGATACTTATTTCTTAACTTGAATAATTGCTTTTGTAATTTTGTTTTTGTATAGCCTGTCAATATAAATTGGCAGTGGAACGGTACGAGTGGAATAAACTGCAGAGTGTAAAGTCCATAGTACCCATGGTTCATCTTTCATGGAACATGGCTCGAAATATCAAGGTCTCAGATCCAAAGCTTTTTGAAATGATAAAGTAAGTTCTATTTATTTGAACATTTACTGTACCCTTTTCCTCTTCAAGCATGAAACAATAGTTGATTTGTAAGTAATCCTCTCTGGTTTTGAGAATCAAGCCAAAAATATTTTATGTTTTTCAAAGAATCCATTTATAGATACCATTAATTTTATTATTTATTTGATGTTATTGTGGCATAGCTTTAGAGTGATCTAATTAAATTTTTCGTTAAAAATGCTATAGACTTAATATAGCAGTTTACAGAAACAGTTGACTTAGATGACAAAAGCTGTTCAGGGTACATAAGAAACAATGAAATTAGGTCACCAACCCAAATACTAGAATTTGGATGTTTGATCATTTTTACAGCAAGGTTAAACTTAATTTTACATTTCTAGAACCTCTAGTTAGTGCTCACACACGGTCATTTTGAGATCCAGTATAAATGTTTTAAATAAAGGTGAGTAGGAATTTGAAAGCCTCCTTCCCTTTGCTCGCTCTTCTGAACAATGAATTAATTGATGTGTAAAACGGTAATTGAGTTTAGTGACATTTCTCATATGCATATTCCAAAATGCAGGAATATTCCAGGCTAGGAATATTGCAACCTAGGTTGAGGAATGAATGGACATTTCAGCATATATCATAGGTTTGTCCTAAACAAAGTGGAGGAATGAATTCCAAAGCAAATTACTCGTCAGGAGAATACTCTGGTAGCAGCAGTCTCTTGTTTTCCTTAAGCCTACCAAAGAGCTTCTAGCGTGAGCACTTTTTAGTCTTACCAACCTACTGGATCCACAAGCATTGAATCCTTTTATAATTTGCATTGAAATGGACCTTTAAAAAAATGGGTGGGTTAACTTGCAAAGGAAGGGCAAAGAAAAATAATTTATTTCCCCCCCCCAGTAGGACTTATTGGTGACATCTGAGTGAGACTCCTTTTTACAGTAGGAATTTAAGCTTGAATATCTGTTGCAGAATGGTGGAATTGGTGAAATGGTAACTTTGTAAGGACCAAGAATGTTGGAAGTCGAAGACAGGGAGGTTTGTAGTCACCATAAAGCTAGTTTTTGGAATACCATTTATGTGTGAATACTTTCTTAAAATCTAGTAACTAATATCTAGGGGAAAGAAAATCTTTGCTGAAGCCTTGACAGTCCTGCCCCTTCAGTTAAGCCATTAGTGCTCATATTCACAATGCCAGCTGTCATAAAAGGGAGAGGAGAAACTGAATAGTTAAAAATGAGAAACGGGGAAAAGAAGCAGGGTGTGGGAGGGAGGAAGCCAGAAAGTCCATTTAAAAAAAACCAAAACAAACAAACCCACAAACTTATTTCACAATTATCTTCATATGTATATCTTCCCAAGCTTAGCAGGCATCTATTGTAAAGCTTGAAGCAGTTCTGGAATGTTTTTGGCAAAACATGATTTCAATATTTTGGCACTTGTATTTTGCATTTGCACAAGTTTGGGGGTTTTTGCCATGGTTTAGGCTTAAAAGGAGAAAAAACATGACTGAGCAGATACAAACTTAAGTCTTGCATACATTTGCTTTTTCCAGCCTACTGAAACCATTTCCAGTGTACTTGGATTAAGCCCTCCATTCAAGTTAGTTGTCAGCCACATCCCAAGTTCCATGCTATGTGTGCAGAGGGGAAGAAGATCCAGCGATGAGCTCTGGCTTGTAACATGTAGTAGCAGTAACCCGAGATAACTCTTTGTTGTGGTCACTTCTGTAGTTATGGTATAGCTGTTAATAGAAACGGGTGTCACCAGAATACACAGTCTAGTATCTGACCATGGCTTTGTAAGCATACTGGAAATGCAGAAATCTTCATGATCTCCTTCATGATTATGCAGTTGCATAATTTTCCTGTGGACCGCTTGTCTGCAGGAAAATAGTACCAGCTGGCAAGTAGCTATTGTCCACTGCTCCTGGATTTTAATATGTACAAAATACAGACATTTGTATGTTTATATATATGTGTGTATGTGTATGCATGTGTATAAAAACACTTGAGAAAGAGTGATTTCTGATACAGCTGGTTGAATTTCATCTTGAATAGCTGACTTTTCATTTGTCATCAAGAAAAAAATATATCAGTGACACAGCTGTCACCTTTTTGCCAAATACAGGTCTGTATCTGAAATTGCACATCTAAGATACCTGAATTGTTTAGGTAGTTTGACTTCTGTCTCTGGGGCTTCTTAGGTATCAGAATAGTACAAAATAATAGCTCTTGGAAAATTATAAAAAGTAGTTTGTAATTCCAATTTGAAAGATAAATACAAATGTGCCTTACTGGGTTATGTGAGAGTAACCACTACAGAGGCAGTAAACTAAAATTTAAGCATGCATATAAATATTGGGAACCAGATTAATGATGAAAAGAAATAGAATAGTAGTAGGGGAAAAAATAATAGAAGGAAACTTCGCTTTTGGAAGAAGTCTGAAGCCTCCTTATATTTTTAGTTAATGTGCAACTTGGTGCTGTCTTGCTAGATGAAAGATAAAGAGCAAAAACTGAAACTTTCTCATTAGATGTTTCTTAAAGATTTAATATTAACAGTAGAATCATGAGCAGGAACACAGGCAGACAAAATGATTTAAAACTTGACTAAGGGAGCACCACCCTCAAGAAAAGAAAAATTAACCGCAAACCTCTTAGATGGAAGCTAGAAGGACTTTTACAAATGCATCTGGGGAAGAGAAGAATTTTAGGTAGTAGGAACATAGTAATAAACACTTAAAAAAATAATTCCAAAGTAACCAAAATACTAAGTTCTTTTACAAAACCAGTTTTAGAAATGTAAAAGAACATGACATGGGAGAAATTATTTTGCACAAAATCGCGAAGCCAGATAAAATATATTTCAGTATCAGTAGGGAAGTTATATAACTGAAAGATTCAGAGAGGTCATTTTTGCATTGCTATTGGGATGGTCTCCACAATTCGAAAAGTTTTACTGGATATCTAAATATTCAAACAGGTTTCTCACTGCTCTTCTAGAATAAATCAGGATGATGTCCATTTTAAAATCTTCTTCTCTTAAATATTTGAATTTGGCTGGACATGATTTACTCATACTCTTGATGCCATACCTGAAAAACATTGAGGGAGAGCTATGGTCTTAGATTTTCTTTTAACTGAGTTCTCACTGTACAAGAATAAAAGCAGGCCTACAATACTAAAAGCTGACACCATTTATCTTACACAATGTGACTGCTAGAAACCTTTTTGACTTGCTTTAGGCTTCCCAAACTTTAGGAAATTGTGGTGCATTTTCAAAGTGGTGGTTTGTATGCTTTCTCCCATTCTTTGATAGCATGAAATAGTTAACATTTACGTTTTCAAGTGCCACTACTAGGATCTGAATTTTATCTAAGGAGGGGGAACTCACCTTCTAGCTATTGTTTTTGGCTTTGGTTGCAAATTTGGCAAACGTTGCAGCAGTGTTATATGTGGGTTATATTTTGGGCAATTGTTTTTTCACAACTGTAACACTAGAAAACTCTGAAAATTCTTTGGAAGTCAAGACTGGAGAACAATGGTGGCAAGTGTGCAGATGTGCTTCCAGTTGCTCTTTGGCATACCCAAAGACTTTTCCAGATAACAGCAGAAGAGAAGAATGGTAGCTTTTGAGTTTGTTTGAAATTGGGCAGTATTGCATAAAAGAATGCTCTACCAAAGTTACTGAGCTTGTCAGAAGCACATTAGCCCAACACTCAAGTGAATTAATACATGATCTATCACATACGGTTGGCCTTAGCATCATAAGTCCCTTTAACATTGAACTTTGAAAGTGTTGAAGGAGTTACAGCTAAATGAGCTGTTTAATTTTCTTGAAATTCGGTATATGAAAATACGATGTTTAATGGAGAAACATGCTTTCAGTTTTGCATTATTCTTACAGTCAGGGTATTAATGAAGCCATAGACGTGTTTTTAGTGAAGATGAACAGTCTGAGTATAAAACATCAAGAGAAGAGTATCTCTAAGCCTAAGATTTTATTAACTACTTGGAAAAGCATGAAAGAAACATTTTTTGAAAAAATACAGAACATATATCTTACATGTTTAAGGTTTTAAAATGGGAGAAGGATCAAGTTGAAAACATTTTGATAGAACTCTTGAGCACTTTGTTTTCCGTCCAATGTTTATTCCTCCCCTTATGTTTTTTTTCAATCTTCCTTCTGCATCTAATGAGTGTGTAACATAACCACCCTGTGGAGGAGAAAATTAAAGGCTGTAAAGGCTGCAGCTCAAATAAATAGGATAGCTGAGAGCTAAAAATTATTGTAAATAACATTGTAATTTAGAAATCTGGCGACCTATTTTGCCAATTTTTTTATGGGTATGTACGTAGCTCATACAATGCTAGAAAACAAGTTAGATTTTCTAGTACAGAAGAGAACTGTATAAAACTGTGAAGGTTTTTGTTTTTTTTTTTATCCTTTACAGAAGGATGGCATGGAATTGTTGATTTTAATTTGACATTTGACCAGTTTTTTTCTTCATTCATAAAATAAGTGTTAAAATTGTACTTGTTTTTTTCAATGTTAGGGGTTTTTTTTTTCCTATGAAGGGACTTCCTTTTCTAATATCAACCTGTCTATTCTTTTTCCTTTTACACGGAAGAAGATACCTGTTGATAGATTTTATTTCCACTGTGTGTAGAGTGATTCCCGTCAGAACTTGGGTTTTCAGACTTTGGATGACTGAAAGTTCAGTAGTGCTGAGGAAGCAACAAGGTTTTTAGGATGTTAGTTAAAACGGTTCCTTGGATTAGCCTATAGTCATTTACACAAAATGTAAACAGTTATTTTGAACTTGGCAGTTCAAACTGACTTTTTGCTGATAAATTCATAGTTCAAAATAAAATACATTAATTGCTTTTGAAAACACATTGTTTTATTGTGCTTAAAAGGCCATTCATGCATTCCAGTCAAAAATGAAAGACGCAGCCTGTTTGCAGGGCAAGGGGCTGTAGTGAAATTGAGCAAATCTATGCAGAGGTCCATAAGCATGTGGTCTAACTTCTACCTAAGTCATGAGTCCAGTGATTCTTATTAGTCAGCTGTTCTGAAATCCCAGAGGAAGAGGAAACTCCAAGTACAGGGTCTTGGAAGAAATTTAAGCCTACTTGAATCTTGCTATAAAGTTGAATATTGAACTTAATATACAGCTGATTTTGGTTGCAGGTACTGCCTGTTAAGAACTCTCAAACAGTGTCAGACACTGAGGGAAGCTCTAATTGCTGCAGGAAAAGAGATTGTCTGGCATGGGCGAGCAAAGGACGAGCCAGCTCATTACTGTAGCATTTGTGAGGTCAGTAAAAATATGTGTTGGGCTTGTGTACTACTATAATATGTATTTAAATTTTGTCCTGTCTTTTGCTATTGTTGCTATTTTAGTTTTGCTTTTAAGTTGCAGCAGCTACTGTATGCTGTAAGCACATATATGTGATGCAGTACTGTCTTCAAAGAGCTTATCAAGCTGTTTTTCTAGACATAGGCTGTATTTTGCTGCAGTCTCTTCCACAGTACTGTTATTCACTAGGTCGATTTTCAATTCTCAGTTATTATAAAGAGTTGTTATCCCTTCCTGCATATTATTTGATCTGCTGAGCTTCATTTTAAAGGTGTATCTGTCTTCATTTTAGAAGTCAACAACATCCCCAAAAGAGAGAGAATTTAAGGACATACCTTTTTTCCTGAAATTTTTTATTCTACTTCCTGTTAATAGTTTGTTTAAAGTATTGGGTAATAGTTTTCATGAAGCATAAAAGAAAATAAAATTTTCCTACCCCCTGAATATCAGTTTCTAGTTATCTTCTGACTCAGCCTCCTGGGCAGGATGCGCATGTGACTGAGTAGTAAGGAAATAAATCATGAATTTCTTTTGCAGACAAATTTTAAAAAGGAAAATTAGGTATATTTGTTATAAATGTCCACCTTACTGAGTAACCCCTAGTTAGAGTATGAATCCTGCTTTTGTCAATATTGACCAAAAGCTTTCCCATAGCGCTGCTCATCCAGACATCCACAATGTAATGTTAGTGGTTTTACAGTATTTCACTTCTCTGCCTGAGCCTTAGGAGGATAGATTTTCCCCGAACAAATCTAATTTTTCTCTTTGCATGCACAAGGTAAGGTTGTAAATGTTGAAGAAAATACCGTTTACATGGTTTAACTTCTAAAAAATTAAATTGTAATGGTTGCTCTTCTGTTTCCTATCTAACAGGTGGAAGTCTTTGATCTGCTTTTTGTCACTAGTGAGAGCAATTCTCGAAAGACCTATGTCGTACATTGCCAAGACTGTGCACGAAAGATAAGCACGAACCTGGAAAATTTTGTGGTGCTAGAACAGTACAAAATGGAGGACTTGATGCAAGTCTATGATCAATTTACATTAGTAAGTCAAATTAATAAGTGGGTGCATAAATACATTATTTGTAAAGCAGTTGTAGACTGTCTTGGTACTCCACTGTATGAGTGCCATGGACTTTCTGATTCAAATGGAGGTATGGGTTGTGTGTGATATTTACAGAACAAAACGCTGAAGAGTCAGAATTATGTGAAATAGTACAGTAACTTACTGCACAACATAACCGCTGAGTTTTCAGGAAAAGTATGATGTTACAATTCATAAAGTTGTGGCTTTAAAAATCCAATAGAGATCACCTGAAGACCATAACTGGATCAGATGGAGATGGGAAGAATCAGGACAGTGAAGCTTGGAGAAACTAGCACCAGGTTCAAGAGCATCTCTAATACATTGGTTGTGGTATGAAGTCAGTATAGCAGCAGAGCATCCTATGCACTCAGACCCCTTCCTTCCCCTTCCTCACCCATCCCCTCCCAAAGCAGCACTGTCCTTCTGCTTAGCAAGTGGATGCTCTCAAACAGTTCTGTCATTTGGCTTGGGGCCTCCTTTGCATTTCAATTTAAAGCAAAAAGCCTCTTTGCCATTATAGCTTTGTGCTATATATGGCAGCCTCCTGCTTTGAACTGTGTCAGCACAACTGTCCTAACATTTCACCCAGGTTTCATTGTTTCAGGCAAAGATGGCTTGTTTGTAATCGCAGTGAAAGCGATGCTGGATTTATTTATAAGACTTGCCTTTCTGTCAAAGGAGACAAACATTGGACTAACCGTTATGAGAATTTTGTGTTGCATTAAATGCAACAGCCCAGAAACGGCTGTGCCTTTTGATTCATTTCCAGGTGCCGCAGAAAATGTATGTTTAGACAACTATTTCATGTAATGCTATCATGTAGCATGATAAGTTGTGACCTTTTGAGGTGAGGCCTCAAGGTTCAGCAGTAGAGGCTGGCAAGAGTGCAGGACCATGTCCTCTGAATTTAATTCTCTTCATTGGTCCTACAGAGCCTGAGGTGGTTGAACTTCAATTCATACTTCTAGGAGCCCATTGTCATTGTAGTTTGTGAAATACTGCAATTTCGAAGTGATGATCTGTTACAGAAAAGCATATAAATAAACACCTGTTCTCAGATACGTCATCCAGTTGAGTGGAAATGGGCAAGAACATTTCTGTATGGAAAAGAGCGGGGAGGGAGGGGTGTTTTGTTGTCTGTGTTTATAACATCATATAGGTAACACTGATGATATTGTCCCTAGAACAAGGGTTCTCAACCTGTGAGTAGCTCCCTCCCCTACCAAAGCCTATACCTGCAGCCCTAAGGGGGGGTTAATAATTGTTCTCTTGTGAAATTGGTGTGCACATTCATTTCTTTTAAAGGGGATACAATCTCAACTGAGAAGAGTCATAGCCTAAAGGTGACTTCTCTCTCATCTAGAAGAGTTAAGCTTTGTTACAAGTCACAGGATGAAGATAATCTCAGATGGCAAAGGTGCAATAGGCCTAACAAAGAGTCTTTGTGTTTGGGGTGAAGTATTGTGAGCAAACGTGAGGATCAGTTAGTGTTACTGTTTCATAAGTGGGTACTATCATATGATTTAAAGTGTCTTTAAAGACTGTGAGTAGCTTCTTGAAGGGATTCCACATCATGACAGGACTGATGAGCAGGAAAAGAGGAGAAGGAAATGCCAACAAAGATTCGGGTTTTTTGATGGTAATACCACAAAGTATAATATTGGGAAATAGTTAGGTATCTTCTAGACCTTGTCTCCTGAAAGCAGGCAGGAACAAGACATCTAGCTTGCTTCACTCATCAGGCACTCTGGTGTTGTCTTCCAGGATTAAAAAAAAAACAAAAAAAACCAAAAAAAACCCCAACCCGAAACAACTTTGTCCGTTTGTCAGAGAACCTGAGACCCTTTCCACAGATATCCTAACTTCAGAGTTATATGTTGTTGTTTAGGTAGAGGGGGGAGGGAAAGAAAAAGAGAAAAAGAAGAAAAAAAAAGAAAAAGTAGGCTGCAAGGCATTTGGAGAAGCCACAAATGGACAATCCCTCCCCCACCACCACCACTGGTAAACAGGTTGAGAATCCCTGTTTTAGCATATATAAAGATACATCTATACTGAGCCCACATGGAGCTCTTTGCTGCAGCAGTGGGACTTGTTTTGGCAGCTCACATTGTATTAACACAGACATCCCCACAGCATACTCCAGTCTGCAGCATAGGCAAAATCCTAATGCAGAGTAGTCATAAAATGCACGTTGTATTTGACTTAAGTTGGAAGAAAATGCCAGTATCCACTAGAAAGAGTCCTGAAGTGTAAAAAGAGTAGTGTGTGTGACTTTAAACTCTCATGGTTACAATTTGTGCAGGTCTTGGTTAAACAACTGAGTTTTACACCCTTGTAGAAAAGGTAATTTAATGTTTTCTTTTTCAGGCTCCTCCATTGCCATCCTCCTCATCTTGACATTTTTTCATGGACATTAAATGAAAACTTTTCTGATATTCAGGAAGTGACCCAGTTCTGCACCACTGATTTTTGTAGCTATCCCGTAAGGCTGCTGGCTGAAAGCTGTGTCTATGCAACCTTCCAAGTGCGGAGTGTCAACCAACTGGACAGGAGAGAGCACTGCCTCCTACTCCAGAACTCAAAACAAATAAAGCTCATCCAGCTGTACTTCAAAAAATAATTCCATGTTTTGTATATATCTGACAAAACTGGCAACATTATACAGACTACTGACTTGAAGACCACCTCTTTTGTATTTCTCTGTTTCTGGGCTGATGAGTTGGTTTCATCCATTTTTCCCCTTCAGAATTTCCCTTGGAAAAAGTACTAGCTTAGCTGGTCATTTCTTTGTAAGGTAGTTAGAAATTTTAAGTCTTTCTTTGGGCAACTTTTTTTTTTTTTTTTTTTTTTTTAATGTGAAGAGTTAGGTGATATAAATTTTTTACTGCTTTTATGTTTTTCTGTCTTGTTTTGAAACCATGACGGTTACACTTTTGGTTCCTAAATAAAATTTAAAACAATTAACAGCCAAGTCACAAAGATAAATGGGTTGCACATAGACTAAGGAATAAACTTCAGATTTGTGATTTTTGTTTCTAATCTTGATGTAAATTTACACTATTTATAAATACATATTTATTGCTTGAAAATATTTGTGAATGGAATGCTGTTATTTTTTCCAGATTACCTGCCATTGAAATTTTAAGGAGTTCTGTAATTTCAAACACTACTCCTATTACATTTTCTATATGTAAATAAAACTGCTTAGCATTGTACAGAAACTTTTATTAAAATTGTTTAATGTTTAAAGTTTTTCTATTGTTTGAGTTTTAAAAAGATTTTATGTACAGTGCCCAGTTTTTGTTCTTTTTTGAATCTGATTATATATATTTTATATATACTCTTGTGCTTGTGTATATATATAATATATATAGAAACTCGAATATAAATAATGTGTATAAAGATTTAGAGACTAAATTTTTCTCGTTTTAAGTTTTACATCTATGGTAGATTTGAGGTGTCTACTGTAAAGTATTGCTTACAAAAGTATGATTATTTTTAAAGAAATATATGGTATGTATCCTCAAGACATAGAATGACCTTCAGACTGGTTTATTGTTAAATTGCACTTTTTGCAATAACAGACCAATAAATAGTTGCTGCCAAAATGTAGTAGTAGAAAATAAGTAACGGCTAAACTTTAAAGCTCTTCAAGAAAAATACCGGCTTTGACAGGAAGTTTGGCACTAGTTTTAGAGGAGGAATGAAAAAGGTGAATTTGAGTTTGGGTGGGGATATATTCTAGAATTCAACCAAATTGCAACTTATATATTACAATATGTTCTAGTAACAATTGAAAAAGTTAAGACCTAATCATCTTGGCGTCATTGTTGACCCCAAAAAAGGTCGTTGTTTTGTGGTATTCTATTGTATTTTCACATATTTTGTAATACAAATTCACTGGTAAATTTTTGAAGCACTAGGTTTATTTAGGACAAGTTTATAATATATCATTGTAACAGTTTGCAGTTTTAATGATGGTATTTATTTTAAGTTGCTCCTTTCTCATTAGCTTCTTGAAAATGCATTAAATCTAAATTTCAAAATTGATAGCTTTCTTATCGATCAGATTGACTGATGCAGAAGGTTCTGCATCAAACAATTTCTCATAATTTCTCATTAGTGGGGTATGTTAGTGATTGCATTGTTAAATTTTTTGTAATCAATGTGAAGTGTTAAAGGCACAGAGCATGCTGATAGTTTCTTTGAACAAAAAGAATCGCCTCTTACATTGTAGTTTCAAACGAAGGGTGTTTTAATGAAGAATCGGTACAGCTTGTCTAATGCTGTTACAACAGGCTATCCGTAGTTATAAATGACTTTCTTGCTAGTTCTTACAACAGTTGGACAAAAGGGTATCGAGATTAAAGAAAAGCAAAACAAATGCTCTTGCCAGCAAAATTATCAGCTAGCAGTTAGGAAGCCAGTATTTGCAGTTCTGTAAAGATTTAAGTCTCAGCTCTTGATAACAAACTCTACAAAATCATAATTTTTTACTTATGTATTTTATGCAGTCATAAATATTGTAATCTTGACAAACCATGCTGCAACTGAAAAGCTACTCCTTTACAGTAGTCTTAAACCCAAATAAAAGCAAGATAACTTACCTCAACTAATGGTAAACAAAAAGTCCTCATTTCTCAGTGCTGTAAAAGAATAATTGCTAACTAGGGAAAGAGCTACTGTGTGCTAATCAAAAGGGCTTTGTACCTTTTCTTCCCCTTTGGAAAAGAGGATATGCCATTACCAAGGAAGAAAATTCGTATTTACCAATGAACAAGTAGACCAAATCAGTAGAGCATCAGGCAGTGTCGCTCATTCTGCATGAAGGTTTTGTCATGAATTTGAATTGCTGCAGAGTTTTAATATTTTGCAGTTTTCACACTTCTTAATTACACTATGCTCCTAACCGATGGACAGTTTTGATCTATAAGCTGCTATGATTTAGAATGCTTTTGTTTCATTTTATTAAAAAAGCACAAGTTAATATTTTATCAATTGTAGTTATTACGAAGCACTTCTGCTTCTTAAATTACAAAGCGCATGATGCAAGTGAAGCATTTGTAATCTCTGGATATTTCCAAGCATTAGCAATTGGGCGGGGGGGGGGGGGGGGGGGAAGCCTAAGCCGAACGGAGGGGAATAACTGACTTTGCAGGGAAGCTCTGTCTTGGGACCCTTGAGCTCCACAGCTGAGCCATACTGAAAATGATTCTGATTTGCTTGTGGCTACCAGTTATTGTAGCAGGCAAATTAAAGATGGAAGTGTTAAAGGATGAAAATGGCCAAAGATGTGGTATTTATTGCAAGAATTTTTGAAAGGTACGGACTAATAGAAAGGGCCATTATTAGGGGGTAGACAAAACCAGAGATATAAGTGGGTGTTTAAAAAAAAAAAGTAAAAAGTTGAATTAAAGATAAGAGAGAATTAGAAATAAGTAGCACCATTTGCTACTGAACTGTGAATCCAAGAACTGTCCTGGAGGAGCTTGACAACAAAGGGATCCCATAAATGGGGAGAAGGAATAGTCAATGTGTTTCTGAGCTTAACTTAAGATCTTCCATAAATATATTCAACAGAGTATTTGATTTTTAAGCCTTCCTTTAGGTACATAACTTGAGAGCAGTATCTGTGCTTTTTTTGAGAAGTGAAGTCCTACCAGTGGTTACATTTTAGAAGTAGTGATGTTGGTAGCCATGTAAGTAAGAAGTATTTAAAGAAAGGTCACTAGAAAATGAGAAGTATCTAGTGACAGAAAATTCCCCAAACTTCATAAATTTACATGGCAGATAATTTGTTGATCCTAAAGACACAGTATCCTGAATCTGCGCCTTTCTAGTTGGAAGAAGGACTTTCAAAGTAGTATTAAAATGATGTTCCTTTGCTTAAATGAGTACAGCTTGGCTCAGTTCAGCATAGTGTAACGGATTCTTGGAACAAAGGTGGGCAAGGCTTGGGGACTCCACAGTTGGTGATATCCTGGCCACAAACACGTTTATTGATTGGGAGATGGAAGACGCAAGGATTTGACTGAGATGATAGGGAAGAGGGTGCTCATCCTTGGTTGCTGCCCTGATCCTGGGAAGGTGCTCAAGTAAAAATGTTCCTTGGTGTAGAGGTCTAGGAAGAGGGCTTTTAAGCCTGAGCTTCCCTCGGTCAGAGCCGTTTATGTCTGGATCCGTAGCGGAGAGTCATGGCCCAACAAATTTAACGGCTGAGATGGGGCCAACAGATAAAGGTGGAAGGGAAGCTAAATCTTCCATGGCTGCTTTAGCCAGTGTGGGAACCAGACAGAGGAAGCACTGCAGCTGGGAGATCAGCCAGCCGTGCATTTACCAGTGTTGACTGCCTCCAGTGCACTGGTGCTGACAGCAGAGGAAAGGAGGGATGCGGGTGATGCCCGGACAAGTGCAACCTGAAGACGAAGCTGGAGTTTAAGCAAGCTCGGTGCGGGGCTGCTACTTGCAGGGCCCCATGGAGGAAGGCACAGGATGCCAGGGAGGAGGCTGCTAGCAAGGCAGCAATGTGGGCATGGGGCCCACCAGGCCCCCGGGGCAGCCTCATTCCAGGAAAATAACGACATTCCTCCAAAAATGGGGGAGAGCAGAGCATAATCCGTAATGGGGGCAGGGGAGGAACGTGCCAGATTTCCTTATTGATGCCAGGAGCTACGTACAAAACTAAAGAAAATGGAAGGGAGAGCAGCATCCGCGCTGCACCTGGGGCAAAGCCCACGCGGCGGGACGTTACGTGGGGTGGGGGTCAGCAGAGCCGTGTGCCTAGGCTAGGAACACGGGGACACCCCCTGAGCCCCCACAGGAGCTGTTGTCCTGCCACCAGAGGCTGGAAGAACTTGAGTGTGGAGGAGGAGCGGTGCTTGGCCGGGACCCAGCAGGCTGGGCTACCTCCCACCGCTTGCAGCAGCAGCGCTGGTGGTAAGGGCTGGGAGGGGGGATCACGAAGAGGTTGAGCACCCCTGAAAAGATTCAAAAGATTCGGTACGGTCCTTGTTTACTTCGGGAAGCCATAAAAACATACTGGAGGGATGGAAGAAGGGAAAAGGCACCTCACAGTGACAGCAGCAGGGAGGGCTCAGCTTCCAGCTTCACCGCTTGGGCAGTAGTGTCGGCGTTTTACGGGTCACCGCCGGCCCCCTCTTGCCATGGGCCTTGTTAAAGCATTAAAATACAATTGCTGCTGCCCCTGCGTGGGGAACGGCAGGGCATTGGGTATACACAGCAGTTGGGGCAAGCGTGTGGAGGGTGGAGGTGGGATGGAAATGGATTTATCATTAGAGCCCGCTGCCTCCCTCCTGTCCTGCCCCCGAGCTCCTGAAGGGCGATGGTTCCTCCCGCGCAGAAGGCAGCGTGCTCCTTAGCGGTTCCTAGCAGGATGGAGCACTGCTCTCAAATGACACGTCCCATAATTTTTTTCTGATAGGAGGTATTTTCAGGCCTGGTTTAAATGCGCGCTCTTGCCCAGGAGATAGCGAGTGACATGTGGGTTTGGGACTGAAGCTGGTGAAAAGGGAGACCCAAGCCAGAACAGGGATAGGAGAGAACAATTTAAAAATAGCAAAGCCCAGGCAATGGTTAATTGATGGGCTAATGGTTAAACAAATGGGCTAAAGCACTAACTCCTTTAATTCATGGAGCTGGGATGTGCTTGAAAGAACCCCACCTAAAGCCAAGGCGTACAACCCAGCCATTGCCAGAGTCCTTGGGAACACTGAAATGTGGTATCTAAGAGTTGGCTATGATGTACATGCAAAAACTTAAAAGCGTTGAAAGGAGCAGAAAGGACACCACAAGGGAAGACCGAGAGAAGTCGAGTAAGATGTGTCCAGTGACACATGCGTGGGTTATCATTTATATTACCCTTCCAGCCAGAGAGAAAGATGAACAGGAGTAAAGAATATTCTCAGCCCCTCCCTCCTCCATACTTTTCAGCACCAAACTGGTGCGAAACTGAGTAGTCCTTTGAGTAAACTGGACTTTTCTTGCAGCACTGGTCAGGCACCTTTAGCTTCCAATGCCATATGCCAAGTGCAATGTGCAGTTCACATCCTGGCTGCTGCTGGAGTTTTAATCTGTTCAGTTTTAAGATATGGAAAGTTTAGGGGTTTGAGGTTTGGGGTGTTTTTTTTCCAGTATATCATCGCCAGTGGGCTGTCCCACAGGCTGGCTGACTTCTGCAGCAGTAACTCAAAGGACTGTTGCAGAGCCTGGAGAGGGCTGAGGGGTGGGCAGTGGGTGCAGCCAGCGTTTGGTCACCTCCTCTCTGCAGGCCAGTTTCTGGTGGATGCAAAAATGACCTATTTAAGAACCGAAGTGGACCTCAAGAGTGAATTTTGGCTAGTGGAGGATAAATGAGCCACCAGGAATAGCCTCACTTGGGCTGTGAAAAAAGCCAAGGAAAATAACTAGCAGCCAGTCACAGTTGCCACAGGGTTGGGGGGTTTTTTTGGGGGGGGGGGGGGAGTATGGAGGGTTTTTCTGTGGGTAGTAGCACTGGGCAGGGTGTCCAGCGCAACATGAGACGAGCGTCTGCTGCAGTTCAGTTCCAACAGTCCAAGGCTGCCTCGAAGGGCAAATGTCTTCACAGATGAGGATCTGGAAACATATTCCAGGGGCTCAGAAGCTGCTGGCAGGCTCGGGGCAGACTTATGGCTCTGTAGTTGTGTGCAGGACTTTGTTTCGTTCATGAGATGCTGGTGTTATTTCTGCTGTTGTAGATTAAAGGCTAATGATTTGGGGACGTATGTGTTGCAAACAGGGCAGCTCTGCTGGCTCCTGCGTTGGGCGTCAGGAGGAAGGAGGAGCGAGGGCATCTGGGTCCGCTGGGCGGTGGAGAGCAAATGATGCCCACCCTGCTTGTATCCCCTGTCACGTAAGAGCCTTTTAGTAGCACAACAGCGGTTTGCCCAAAGTCCTGCTGACGGAGGGCTCGGGGCAGGGCTGGCCCATGTCCCCTGGGGCTAGATCAGCCTGGGGAGGCCAGTCAGCAGGAGCTGCGAGATATGCTGGACGGGGGGTTAGGGCACTTGCTCCTTAATATGTGGCCCGGCCTTTTATCTGCTCATGCTTCCCAGGCTGATGCAACCCTGAGAGCGTTGTGAGAGCACGTGGGAAGGTGAGTTTTTAGGTGGCAAAGTGATCATGGTTACGCTTGAGGAGGCAGAAATGCCTGGGCAGATTGGCTTAGGGATGGTGACATGCAGTCATCAGATAAGGGTGCAGATACCTGATACCTGGCTGGCAGATTTAAAAATAAAAAAATAAAAAAAATTGTTTCAGTGACAGGTTGACCGAGTATAATGTTACAGAGAAATGGCAGTGTGGCCCCATGGGGATGCCATCCCAAGCACTCACGTGGCATGATGTTTTGCAGCAAAATACTGCACTTTGGCCAAGAACCAGCCTACAGCAGATCAAGGGCTGGTGGACATCTTAGGAGAAAAAGACCTCAGCTCCACGTGGATTAGGTTTTGTTTATCATTATCTGTCACAGCACTCAAATGCAACAAGAGATTTTGGTATTCCTAAACATGGATGAGGAAATTGCCGTGTTTTTGTGCACTGTACTGCTTTTGTAACCGTGTGGTTGTTAAGTTGCAGCCTGACTTGTAAATCCTACTTCGGCATCTTTCAGCTTTTACCTGTGTGCCCCAGTCAGAAGTTCTACAGGGTTATCTCTGAGACAGATAACAGCAGAAAACATTTCCCCTGAAAAAGAAAAATGAAAAGAACAGGGAAAAAAATCACTGTTTTTATGAGAAGTGTCTTAGAGGTGCAAGTATAGAGTTTTTTAAAGGTAGGAAGCCAAGAAGAAAAGGAACAAAGTCTAGTAGGGCAAGAGTCTGGGCAGGCAAAAAATTATTTGAACGAGTGCTCAGTGATCTGCCCTCAGTTCTGGTTAACAGAGAAACAACATGTGTGTGGGTAGTTGAATGAAACCTTTGACAAGCCACTTCTTCATCAGCTACAAAGTAAAAAGCAAAGGTGGAATGAGTTTTCCAGCACTGAACAAAATAGGTTGGCAATTATCGTAAGTGCAACTTCAGTTCCTAATTTTCAAATGCAAAATGCTGTTTACAGAGCTCAATGGAGCCTTTAGCAATTATTGCTGTGTTATGAAGAACATCACGGATAATGCTGTCTATGGCTTATTTACACAATTACAAGATGGGAGAACATAAGACAGCATGTGAATGAAGTGCTGCTGTGTTTGAATAGGTATTTAATTGCCCCGCGCGTGGCAGGAGCTGGCTATTTCAGTGCTGTCTGGTGTTTCTCCAGCCCACCAGTCCTACTGGTCCCTGCCGGGTAAGAGCCCAGGGGCCTGCCAGCACAACCCGTGGCTTCCTTCCCTCTGGGCCGTAGCCGCGAGATGTTTTGGGTGTGATGCTGGACAATATTAAGCCGTGCCTTGATGTGGCGACTGCGCTAGAAAAATCGACTTGGCCTTCAGCACGGAAATGTTCCCAAGCCCCTGAGCTGGAGCAAAGGCTGGTCCCCTCCCCACCACCCACCTCCTCTTTCTCAGCACTTCACCCCGGGGGTACTGGGGGTAGCTGGGGCAGCCACAGCGGACATGCTGGATGCTGAAGGAGGGTGCTGGGGCAGCTCAGCACCTTCTCCCCTTGCTGTCCACCACCGGCTGGGTCGATGGGTGCTGCCAGGCAAATGGGGAACATGGAGACCCACGAGGGAAAACACCGAGTTCTGCTGAGAAAAGGTCTTGGGAAGGGGTAAGGAGGTTCGGGCTGGCAAATTTTGGCACCTGGAGGGAGGATAGAGGGGTGGAGCATCTTGTCTCACTGTTTCCTTTCCTCCCTGCCAGTGATTACCCACATTTGGCATTTCTGCCTTCAGAGCAAACCCCCAGGGAGCTCACACGCTGCAGGGGCGGTGGATGCAGGGCAGCGGTGGACGTACGAGTTAAGAAAGTGGGGTTTTCTGTGGCTGGGGAGAAGGGAAGTGCATTTCTTCTCATTTTCCAGGAGCTGGGTGGCGTGTCTGCTTTCAAAAACTTGAAAACA
Source organism: Haliaeetus leucocephalus (assembly GCF_000737465.1). Classification (NCBI taxonomy): domain Eukaryota; kingdom Metazoa; phylum Chordata; class Aves; order Accipitriformes; family Accipitridae; genus Haliaeetus; species Haliaeetus leucocephalus. The sequence continues at coordinate 159,221 of NW_010973138.1, forward strand.
TAGAAAAAAAAAACATAGAGGGAGAGCGGCTCACTGCTCTGTGTCTTTTTTTGTACCTCCTTCCTCCTCCAGTTACTTTGGCAAGCTATCGATCTGCCATAGAAGAAACCCTCCTTCTCTCTATTCTAGCAAGTCTCTTTGCTTCTTGAATGTCCTGTATGCTTTATGTGCTCATTTTGGTAATTTTTAGTGGTTGTGCTTATCCTTCTCAAAATGCATGTCACCTTGTCTTAACATTTATTTCCATGCTGTCACTGCCACGCACCCTTAGCGTAGCCTTTCTGTGTGTTGATGCACTCCTTGTGTCTCAGCCATGCTCATCACCTTCTCTCACTGTATTTAATGCTCAAAGGGGAGCAAGAATTTGGGTTTGAGGAGCAGGTTGGCGTTAGGAGAAAATTCCAAGCCAGAGGGTATGATAAAGCAATTAGCTCAATATTGTACATAGGTCTGTGCCTGTCACTGACAATGGTAAATCCACCGATATACAAAAAAAAAAATACTTCTTTTTAAAATAGGTATTTATTTGTCTTGTTGCAAGGTGACACATTTGGTTGGGCTGAGAAAGCATTAAGTGTCTTAAAGTTTTAAAAACTGTGAAGGCTTAATGTGCCTCCAACGCTCCTCCACCTTAGTCCCCATTACTGAAATGCTGTTTTAAATGTTGGATTACTCTGATTCTTTATTTGGTTTTCTCATGTTTGCCTCTTGCCATGCTATAATGCTCTGACTAGTCGTTGCTTCCCTGCCCCACAGGTCACATCTTTCCCTCCCCTGCCTCCGTCCTTCACCCCCCAAGTTAGTGACCTGAAAATCTATATGCTTCATCCTCACTTCTTCAGCTGGAGCTGTATGGTCTTTCCACACACACGTGCACAGTCGTGTTTCCCCATCTCTGCTACAGCCTGCACATCTCCCCGCCACGGGAGGCTGCTGCCTGCCCATGCCAGGCTGGGCTTCGTGCCCCCTTGCACCACGCTCCCCTGCCTGGGACGTCCTCCCCACATCAGAGAGAGTCTTGCTCCTCTTGCTGATCATCTCTGGGTGCTCCTGACCAAAGCAAAGTTCTCTTTCGTTTCAGTTCAGAAAACACAAAGGTCTCCATTTCTGGAATGAGTAATTGCCCCTTAGCAAGAAGGCTGGGGTCTCTGTGGTCCTCCTGGGGAAATGACTCAAACTCAGTAAACATAAGGGAGTGAGGATGGTTAGAATTAAAAAACAGCCTTACAGCCACAGATGAAGATATTTTGGGTAAGATGTCAAGAGAGCATGATCATGGTGGTTAATCTCTCAAAAAACCTAAGAAGGACACAAGGAGACGGGAGGAGGGACAGGTTCCTGAGCTACCCAGGTTTCACCTGGGAGGAAAGCAAGTTCTCTGAGCCCAAGGTTTCCAAACCCTAAAAAGCAAACAAAGATCAGATCAAGTCCTTTGAATCTATGAGAGGAGAGAAACTTGTATTAATCCATGTACAGTCACTGAAAGCTGTTTCAGATTTTGAAAAAGGTCTCTCAAGGGTACCTGCCCTCTAAAATTAAACCAGATTCATTTTTGCCTGATGACTTGCTTTTGATTATGATGAAGCTTTGTTCTGAATGAACATTTCCAGGCGTGTAAAGGGGCTAGGCTGCAAACACTTTAATAGATCTGGGATCTCAAAGCTCCCATGTGCCATTACGCAGTACTTTCTCCCTCCCACTCATGACACTGATGTTAAGACGGTTTCTCTGGATCAGGACAAGCTTATTTCCTTCAAGTTTTTTGTTGTTTTGGGTTTTTTTCTCCAAAACGAGGTATCAGTGGAAAATTAGGGTGTTTCCTTGAGAAGACAGTGAGTCACTAGTAGCTATGTTGCAATAGCTTTATTCATAAATATTGTTAAATTGTTCACATCTTTAATTTTATGGACATTGCAAAGCTAAAGACTCCTTTTTCACTGAGGAAGATGTTTCCTTGGTCATCAGAAGTGGGTGCCTGGCCATGAGGTGGCATGTCGCCCCAGGAGTCCCAGCCCTTGTTCCTGGCCATTCCTGCGATATTTGAAATTCCCTTGGGCTGACACATCGGGCCAAATCTCTGTTGCTGTGTTTGGGGGGGGGAAGTAAGAAACAAGATGAAGAAGGATCCTTCTCCTGTTGTGTCCTCCCACTACCCTACAATCCCTGATGCGGGGATTTCCTCCGCAGTTGCCTCTCTTTCAGGCTCATGACTTCTTACAAGGCTGACCTCCCCCGGGAAAATCCTCCGACGTCCGTGCCCTTCTGGTTATCCTGTTTTCCTCTGTGTTGTGCTGAAAACCCTGCTCTGATCCTGGTTTTCTCCCCTTGATGAGCATCTGCCTTTAACGGAGTCACACAAATCCTGAGCAGGGTTCCTCGCTCACACCCGCTGGGTAGTAGTTGCACCAGACCCATTATTTGCCAACTTTCCTACAAAGCAGCATCAAAGTCTTAGCTAAGGGAGGTGCGCGACTCCCCGCCCTCCCTCATGTATAGGGCCCTTACCTTGACAAACGGGGAGACTGGGCTGGGTTTTATTTGATTTTGCTCTTAACAGATTCACTTAAGCTATTATTCCTATTTCTTCTTGAAGACACCGCCTGTGACTGCCATTGCAAAATACCGATTTCTTCGTTCCGTGGGCCTCCTTGCGTCGAGATCGCATGCTGGCCACAGCAGCTCTTCTGGCAGGCTTTCTGCTTCTGATGTGTTTGAGAAAGGGTTTGTTGTCAGCCTCCACGCTGTTAGCAAGTAGCCCCTTGGATTTCTCTTCTGGGGCTGCCTTATTGTAGTCTTGCATCTAATTTGCCTAATTTCTGCATTTGATTTCTACTTTTTGAAGGGTGTCTGTTTGCTTTGAATCGCTCTGTTGTGCTGCTGTTTAGCCACCTGGGGTATGTGCGTATGTATTTTTTTCTTTATTGTCGGTATACATTTACTCTGAACTTCTAATGTGGTGTCTTTAAACAGATCCCACTGTTGCAGGGCTTTTCATGAAAAGCTTGGGCAGACATTCCAGCAGATCAGGCTTTCCTGTTGGGCTCCATATATGGCTTAAAAAGTTAAGTCATAGAGCAGCTCACAGCTGTCCTTGCAACCTGCAAACCCAGCCTCCGCAAGCCTCCCTCTGGATGAGTTCACTCATCTGCCATGTAGCATCCCCCCATCCCCATCCAGCAGCAGGAGGTGACTCAGGGGGCTGCATCTGGGGCTTTTGCCCCCACCTGCTCCAGAAGAAGCTGGCCGGTGTCTCAGAGCAGGAATGGGTGGGCTCACAGATCCGGGTCTGCAGCGGGGAGAAGACGGACGTTGTAGTCACAGCTTTTCCAGTAATTCTTAATTTTTGCCTCTGTAGTACTGAGAGTCCTCTGTCCTTTAGTTCAGGCTGTGTTTCTGTCACATTTATGAACAACCCTTCTTATAAAATCCCATGAACACAGATTTCTCTGGGGATGACAGTCTTTTGAAGACTCCGGTCTAGTTAGAAAAGTCCTGCTTGTTTCCACAGCTTTTGGCCTTTTATACTTCCTCCTTTATTGGCCAGTGCTGAGGGGTTAGACTTTTTTACAGTAAAAATATATATATTTTTGGTGGAACGTCAAGGTCATATTTGTACTCATGTCCTCTGTTCAGAAGCTACTCTCTTCTACCTTCCTTCCCCAGTAACTTTATATTGTATATACAATCCTTCAGTTATGCAAAAGCTGTATTTTTAGAAAGCTCTGCTTGGCTCCTACCTAGGGACATGCAACCATAAAGTTCATCTCTGCTTGGCTGGCCCTTCCCTGCTCTCCCTGCAGCCAGACGTACCCTCTTGTTAAGCAAAATACTGGGTCAGTCCGTAACCCCAATACTACTGTTGGAAAAAAAGTCAAACAGCTTAACTTCGGAGAGCCTTTCTCAAAGCATGTTGACAAAGCAAGTCAATAGCTGTTTGTTAGATTTTCTGGTCATTTTGCTCAGAGAATTCAACAGAAGTGCTCCTACATGGCTTTTTTTGTTTCATGCCCTTGTAGACACAAAGAGAAAGCCCTGCCAACGTTTGTCCCCAGGCGACACAGCCATTAGATGGAAAGCCCCCAAGCATCACCCCTGGCCTTGCTCATCAGGCGGCTGCTGCGGTCCTTTGGCACATGAGAGGTTTAATCCCACGCAGCCTTCACGTGGCAAAGGTGCCCCGTGGGGTGCCCCTCTCTGGTGGAAGGGGACAGGCAGAGCAAGCAGTGCCATGAGTGGAAATGGGAAGGGATGAATAATTCCTTTCCTGAAACCTGGACAACTGTTCCCATCCCTTGCCCACCTGCTGAAGGGGTTTCCATTTGGAAACACCAGTGGTGATGCAGCAGCTCCCTTCAGGGATGTGTGAAATGGTGACAAGTGCCCTGTCTGGGAAAGAGATATTTAATCCCAGCACTTCTCCCCAGCAGCAGCATTCTTTCAGCACCTTTCTCCTCTTGTCCTTCAGCAGTACCTGAACTGTACACAAATCCCTGCTTTGTTTTGCTAGTAGAAATAGTGCAAACATGTAAGAGCACTTTCTTTTCTCCAGCTTCAGCTTGAGGTGGTGGGGAAAAAATGAGTAAATGTTTACAGCTGCTACAGCCAGAACAGAATGGAAACCCAAAGGTGATCTTCTCTTACTCTTTCTGTACCAAGAATATGAACAGAGGGAGGTTTTCATCCCTGCGAAAAGTCTCCGATTATTCCTAGTGTCTTGATTTTTTTTTCAGAGCAAGAAAAAACCCACTATTTTAAGGCATCACTAAGGGAATGAATTTGACAAGCCTTTATCCAAATGAATGTTTAAATTTTGAAAGGAAAAAAAAAATCCAGCATAACTGACAAGGTCCTTTTGAAACACATAATACGCTGAACCTTACATGACACTTCCGTGGGTGTTAGTCTAAAAATCTATCTTTACATGCAATGTAGCAAATGACGGTGTGAGGCAAGGGTTGTAGCTATATGCATCCTTGCTGTGAGCAGTACTATAGGATTGTAAAACCTGACAAACTTGTCCTCTTAAAGCTCTGTGTCCCCAGGGAAGAGGCTGGTGTGTTCTTGTTCTTCAAACACCTGAAAAGTTTGCTTTAGACTAACGATTGCCATTTATGTTGCAAGGAGTAGAGCTTGGTTTTAAAAAAAACCCTAATCCCAGGCAGTTAATCCCTAAAGAAGTGGGGGGCTCAGGCTCAGAGAGGTGCTACAGGGGGAGCTGGTAGAGGTGAAAGAGGTGTAGCTTTGGCTCTTGCCAGAGCTTATCGTCCTTTTCCCATTGAGGAAATGTTTGCCTGCTCTTTCCCCTTGATGTTTAGGAGAGGGCTGGGGATCATGTACCCAGCCTGCTGGCAGAGAGACGTGAGAAACTCAGTGGTGGGATTTTTGATGGCCCTTAGGGCAGGAGTGAGGAGGGCTGGCAGCAGTAGGGACTACTTTATAGTGCAGGCAGCGTCCTTCAGCTCCAACTGGAGACCTGTGGAAAACGGGACACTTCCTCTCGTTGATCCAGAAGAGCAAAAATGTAAAATGCTGCAAGTAAAACTATGCCAGAAATACAGGGTTTCTTTTTTTTTTTCAATGAGAAAATTAGCTTACTGCAGCTGCCCCTTCCCTTCTGGTGGTCTATGCGCAGATGGGTAACCTCACCATTTTATTCTCTGCATTCAGCCACTGAACAGCCACCTCTAACCACTCCTCTTTTAGGAGGTCTTGCCTCCACGCGAGATGTGTGGACCACAGCTTTAAGGGCTGACAGCTCATCACAAGTGATGGAGATAACTGATGCAAAGGGGTCTGGCCACCTCAGTGTCCACCCCTTGTATGGGGAAGGATCTCCAGCAGTCTCGGGACCAGCTTCCTGCCCAGTACAGTGCTTGCCTTCTGCAGACATGTTGCTCTTGCTCCAAGCATCCCAACGGTGGAGACCCTGCAGCTCCTCTACCCATTTCCATGCTATTCCTGCTGCAGCCCATCTAGCCCACTACCACCTAAAGTCACATGCAGAACAGCTTATCCCCATCCTTTAATTGCCTTTTTTTTTTAATTGTTTGAAGATCTTTATCAGGTGTCCTTCCCTAGCTTTCCATCTGTCTTTTCTTCTCTTTTCACTTTTTCTGGACCTCTGGGTCATCCTCACCCTTCCTTGGGGGTCTCTTGTCAGTTGTTCAAGTCTTCTTTGAAGAGCAGTGCCAAAAACCCACCAACGCCCTCCGGCTGAGACCACTGTGCGGAGGAGAGCAGATGAGTCTGGCCATTTTTTCTGATCCATAAGGAAGAAACTGTGAACCCCTCCCCCAGCCCCCACTAGCCTTACCATGAGTAGCTGTTTTCATTTAATTTTCCTTTCCCTGAAATTCATGTTTGTTTGTTTGTTTTTAATTTCAGGGTGGCTAGCAAGCTGCTTTCAGCACTAAATTAGAGAAACAGAGGATACAGTAGCAGCTAGACTCACCTATTAATCAAATTAATGTGTCTTGGTGAACCAATTCAGAATACCGTGGTGCTGGCTCTTGTGATTTTGCAACATCTCATGACATTCAATGTTTTTGTTAAAGCTGTACTTTCCAGATTCATGTGATAATGGGAGAAGCTGAGGTTTCACTTAGGAAGAATTAGCAATAAAGTATCTAGAGCACCTGGCTGTAGAGAGTAATTGGCAAATGGGACCCAAGTGCATCCTAAAGTCTCAGAAAACCAGAAGGCAAATAAAAAGCACCTGCAAACAACTGTTGCTGGCTAAGCTTGCTGGAAAGACACGTGCATGAAGTGTGCTTGTCTGGCTGCTCCTGCAGACAGGAGCTGTTGAGTGCTGATCCTAAGTTCTCCAGAACGCCACGATGTTTTCTGGGTAGCCCCTTGTGGGAAGCTGGGAGCAGGGATGGTGCAAAGTGGGGCAAGAAATTATCACCCACAAAAGCCACAGAGTGGGAAACCTGGACCTCCAGCTCCCCAGAACTGGTTGTAATGAAAGTGCCCCCTGCTAGGAGGTTTTGGGATGCTCTGCATGTTACCAGGCACTTTGACTTCAAATACATGTGTGGGTTTTCCCAGCAATACACAGCACATCCCTTTCCCTTTGGACATGCAAAATCCCAGCCAAGGGTGCTGGTCGGGAAGTGCTGGGAGATGTCAGAACAGCCCAGACTCAAGGGGCACAGACGTACCTGTGATGTTTGGGATCACAAGGTCACTTCAGAGGCTCCGTCTCAGTGCCGTTTCCCCCATGCATCAGCTGCGCCTGAGTAAGAGGGTGGCTGAATGAGGACGAGGGAGCAGAGCAAATAGGCATGGGGTGCATTGCTCGCAGAAGGGAACCAGTTTTTACCAATTTTCCACTTTCTGTGATGAGGACCTGTTTCAGCCAATGCTGCCAGGGTGCTCTCTCTTTGGTGGGAGGAGTGTGTGAAAAATACAATTGAATGCCACCATTGGCTGCCGTTCCTTCCCAAGGGGTTGTGTGGGGCAGGGCAGAGCGGCACAAGAACCACGGACAAGTGCGAAGGCACTGACTGAAGGTGAGACACAGAGGAGCAGTGAACTATGCTGGGTGAAACTGGGACTGCCACTTGCTATGGGCTGCCCATACACAGCCCCCATCCCCTGGGAAACAACAGTGTTAAAATATGCCTCTAAACAAAATACAGCAGAAAATACAGTTTTACAAACCTCTTGATGTGAAAACTTTAAAAATATGCAAGATATGGGGCAGTAAAAGAGAGACCCGATAAACAGCTGGACATAAAGGCAGCTGCAAACTACCCACAAATAAAGGAAGTGCTGAGGCTGACTGCGAGACTGGTGACAGACTTCTCCTGCCATCCTTGTTCTGCTGCGGAAACGGTTTAAGTTGTTACCAGGAACAGTTTGCAAAGGCTCACACAAAACCACCATCAGAAATAACTTGAACACAGAGAGGAAAAAATTGCTCGAGAATTCTTTTGGGAAGGATTACGTTTAAAATAATTGCCATTTATAAATTAATTTCACATCCTTTTGGAGCTTGCCCTACTAGAATTTCAAGGCTTGACTGGAGCTGGCAGACAGGGTGGGCACCCATTCCAGGGCCTGACTGCCAAGAAAAAGGAAAATATTAAGAGAAAAAAAAAGCCAATGAAAAAAAAGGCCAGGGAAATATAGGGAAATGAGATTTAATTTAGGAAAATTATTGTTCTGTGAGCCGTGGACTGATTTTATGGCTGGCATATTAGTCACAGTCTTACAAGAGCCTGGCCTTTGTAATCAAAGTCTGAAGAGAAACTGGTGGTGAACACCGCTCCCAATGCTTCAATAATTTTAAAATCCATGATTCTGTTATTTTTAATCATGTTTATTTTTATTTAAATTCATATCAAAGTCTATTGAAAGCAGTGGGGAGACTCCTCTCAGCTTTAACAACTTTGAATCAAGCCCTGTAAAAATAGATGCCACGTGCCTCACTTCTGCTGCAGTCTTGCCAACTAAGTCCAAGCAGCAAAGTAAGACCACGACTCTTCTGTTTCTTACACCCAGCATTTTAGGATCACGAGCTATTGGGGCCCAACTGAAGCCTGTGTGACACATCCCAGTCCTTTTGCCCAACTCTGGATTAGACCTGAGAGATCTGGGCTTGCTCCTGCTGTCCTCCAAGGTGCTGAGCACATGCATCCCCTCTGCGTTTCCCTCGGCTGGTTTGATAGCAGAGAGATGCTCTACTGCCCAGGAGATATTTTGCACAGAGCCATACAGTAGATGAACACCTCATTTCCAAAAGGAAAATGTGCGCGGTGAAAAGAAAAATGCCCAGGACACACGGGAGAGCGGTGAACCCAGTGCGGAGCACTATTGCAAGGGCTGCTCCTCCTTCCAATGCAAGTCGAACCATTGCTAAACCAGAGAGCACAGAGGCCAGCCTGAGTCATGGAGCAGCTGCAAAGACATCTCCGCAGCCCCATGGCTTGCAAATCACCTCTGCTGGGGCACGGGCAGACCAGCCCAGTTCTTCATCTTAGCTCTTTCGGGGCATTTTGTGGTGTGCTGTGCATTTTTAGTTACGACTGCGTGAAGAAGGCTGCGCTCCAGCACTGGGAGGATGCTGGCAGCTTGCAGCCCAGGGTGGGCAGCATGTCCCCACTGACCCTAGAGAGACTGGTGGTGAAGTGGGAGCTCCTCCAGCCCCGCACGAGGTGGCCGGCATCTGGCACTGTGGTGGGGGACTCGTTGGAGGGGAAGGGGCCCAGGGCTAACGCCCAGTGATCAGGTAAAATCACAGAGCAAGAGATAGCTGATGCAGACAGATTCAAGAAAAACTGTTGAAAACAGATTGTTAGACAGCCTTATGGATCTCAGCGAAGGACATGTTTTTCTTACTGGAAGAGAGCCATGATGTAGAAATAGACTGAAATCAAGAAAGAGGGCTGCAGCCGTAGCTTAGGCTGTATATTTAAACATTTTTGCTGTCGGACCATCTGGACCTGGAGCTAAATTTACCTACAGATTATTTTCAATGTTTCTACTTCTTGAGAGGTGAAAGGTGCACTTGATACTTTATGCCAGGAGGAAAGGCGAATTAAATGTCCTGGGTCAGATTTTCCCAGTGTCAGAGCTGTGTGTGGTTTTGGATGCCTCGTCTGTCTGCAGCACCTGCCTTGAACCCCAGGCCGGGTGCCCTGCGTGCACAGAGCCCTTCCACAGCCAACACAAAATCTTGACTTCCATTCTCGCTCCCAATAACTCCGTACAACAATTAGCAATGCAAATGCACTCACATCTTTTTCTGCTTTTATGCTGTTACCGATTTCTTTTTCGAACCGTGGCTAGAGGAAGACGGTTTCCATGATGAGAATACTTACGGGAGGTCCAGAAAGTCTAGTTTCTGACTCAGCTCAGTCAAATTTGCTTGGTGACTCCTGTGCACCTGGATCCCAGGAGAAAGCCCCAAACCCAGGTGAGGTCTGGCAGCCCCCGAGACATCAGGGAAGGTTTGGTGTGGGCCTCTGATGCCCCACAGGGACCACATGGGACAGGGACTGACAGATGCTGGGTGAGAAAGTTGTGTTTTGGAACTCTGCAACTTTTGCAAACTTCCCCCCCAAAATGAGGCACCTGTGTCCAGCCCTGGGTTGGCCACTGCTGTGAAAAAAGAGTCCACCACCCCAGAGTTTAGGTGCCTGAGTCACTCCTTTGGGGGCTGGCTTACTGATTCCTCCTTTGAGAGGCAAATGGATGAGGATGGCTGTACCTCTTGCTGGTCAGAACTTAGACCTCCCCAGCACTTACGCTGGAGTATTGAGTGTTCAGCAAGTCTCATCGGGCTCGGGGTAAACTAATCTCTCATCCTCTGTCTGTGTTGTTTCTCCTCTTAAGGTAGTTTTCCCATTTTAATTGTTTTGTGCAAATGGTTCCTCCACTTTTCTTTAGAGAGAAAAACGTGAAAGTATCTCCTGGACCATCACATCCCAGAGTTGTTTTTTTTCTGATCTTAAAACGAAAACCTTTATTAGTCTCCAATTACTGCCCGTCAGCTTGGGAAAAACTAAAAGTAATTATATTTGGGGATTAGAGAAATTAAGTCTCAAGAGACATGGGACCTTTCAGCTTTTTAATGCTGTTGATTGCGTCTTTCTGTTCTGTGTCCCATAAAAGTAATAAAATTTAAATATTTTATAAAAGGGATCTGTGATGGGTGATGGTATGGAACTGATCCAGAGGTTCAGTTTATCTATGATTTTTAGCACATTAAAAATCCCCACAGGGAAAGTCTTAAATACTTCCATCCATCCCACATTAGGTATATATCACCTCAATCAGAAAGGCTTTCTTGGTAATAAAACCCCTCTAGCTAGCTAGTTGTGAGCATGCTGCCTTCTTTTAGCAAATGGCATGGAAAACTCTTCCAAGGCCAAAACACGTGAATGAGATTTATTAATCCTGTAGCCCATGTCACTCACGATAATGCTAACAACCCATAAGCCTTACATCATGTCTAAACATCCCATGTAACAAATGCATCCCTGGGAGATGAACAATAGATCCCACGTGCACTCTGCTCCCTCCTCCTCCGCCTTGATGAGGAAGCCCCAGATTTGGTGCATCTCTTTCCAGCTACCCTGGTTCCTTCTTGCTTCCCATGCTGGCAGGGGGCTAATGCTGCTCCAGTCCTTCCCGGCGGACTCCTCCTCTGAAGCCATCAGTATTTATCACTGTATTTGCAGTCAGGGTAGCGGTAGGCAAAACGGGAATCGCAAGACCGCAGAGGTTTCAGGAGCTCTGCCAGCTTTGCAACCGCCTCGTTGACACCCTGGTCATCGGTGAGGCCATCGGCGCAGTGCTGCAGGAAGCTGTCTATTTTGTCCTGCACAGGTTGCAGGAATTTGCCCTTCAGCAGCTTAGGCAAAAGCTCTTGACACACCATGACGAGGCTGTGCTTCTCTCTGATGGAGTTACAGGACACAAATGCAGACTGGCAGTCCACAGTCAAACAGCTAAATATATCTTTATACTCCTGTTGGCCATCAATCAGCTGGCTCCCTGTTAGAGGCAATTAAACCAGTTGTTAGAAAGACAGTACTGAAATCTTGGATAATCACATATGTCCGTACCTCTGTATTAACATGGGGTTTGTTACTATCTAAAGGATACGGCTATCTTTCACCACAAAGTACTCTGTGCTGTAGCTGTATATAGGCCAATTTTCTCACTCCTGAAATAAGTATATTTTTCTGAATGACAGAGCTCTGCAGAACTGCCTGACAGAGGAATTGGAGAGGAGTCTGTCAAGTCAAACTGATTCAGAAAAAATGAGAAGAACTGCAGTACTAACCTAAAATGTGGAGTTCCTACAAAAACTACCACAAATAGCCAAACCCATGATTTTTCCATGTTACCCCAAATCATTAAATTGCAACAACAGCTCATCTAGCTGGAGTCAAGTTAACAGTAATAGCTGCTGGGACAAGAAAAAGAAACCCAGTGGAAAATTCTCTGACAGCTGCTTCTGAATATTTGAGATCTGCTCAGCTGAATGTGAGAGCTGAGCAAAGGCCTTTTGAAAATTTGAACATCCAAAATGAAATTGTTAAATTATTGGAGGAATAGTCTTTGACTAGCTCTACTTCCAGGATCAGACCACTGTAACCTGTGAAAAGTGAATAGTAACCCTTGATTTTATGTAAAAATGACAAAAGGGGGATTTTGTTGTTATAATAATAATAATAATGGTTATTAGTTAATGTGATAAACGCACCTAAAAAGAGTCTGATTTAACCCAATACTTAAAACAAATGAAGTTATGAAATTTCTACTTGCAAATATTGACATTTGTGTGGCAAAAGGTTTAAAAGAGATGATTTAGGAAGACTTCAAATGAGAATGGTGAGCACCGTGCCCGCTGAATGCTTCTGCCAGCCACAGAGGGGACCAGGCAGGACGTAAGGACCCACGGTCGGTCACCAAACCACTGACTGTACAAACAAAACGCCTGCCACCTTCCCAACTCAGAGCCAGGATGGCAGGAGCTGCTGATGCTTTTGCTGTTGGTAAATCTCTCCTTGAACTTGTCATTATTCAATTCAGCAAGCGATCTTTGGTTGATCAAAAAAAAATAATCAGCAGCAGAGCCGAGCGTAGCGGGTGAAAGATTTGTTTCCCCTGCCTTGCTAAGCCCTCCTGCGACAGATGCGCGGCTACGGAGCCTGCTGAGTACCTTCCTCCTTGTCGATGATCCCCAGCGTGCTGGCATCCCGGATGAACAGATGCCCGTTGCTAAACACGCCGAAGGTGCCAGCATCCACGTGGGTGAAGTAGAAGAAATAGTTGAGGTCGTTGGTGCCCATGGAGCGGAGGACGGCGAGGAGCTGGAGGGCCAGGTCGGCGGCCACCTCGGGGGCCGCGCCGTAGAAGTCGCGCAGGGGCCGAGTGCTGGCGCTGACCACCAGCCGCCCGCAGGAGCCCAGGTACCGTGGGAAGGGCCATCCCTCCACGTCGGGGAAGATCTGCCGGGGAAAGCGGGAAAGGGGGGATTGCCCCTGCCCTGCTGGCTCCTACGGTATGCTCGTGGACCCACCTCCCTCTCAGAGGACTTTCAAATGCCCTGGCATTCAAGCAGCAGTGCCAGTGTTGTGTTTTGCTTTCCAAAGTATCCTGCCACCCTTCCTCACCCTAGCCTGCTGCAGCAGCTGGAGAAGGCTCTGCTCTGTCCTGAAGTAACTTTGCTGCTTTTTTTTTCTTTTTTTTTTTCCTTTTTTTAATTAAGAAGAAGAATCTGATATTTCAAGAGCTATTCCATAAAGGAGACTAACTGGAAAGTCCAATATAATAATAGATTTCAAATTCATGAAAATTTTAGGCACAGAAGAGCTAATTTTAGGTGTCTTTCTAGAACCTTTGATGGGTCCCTCATGAGAACTGCATAGCTGAAATCACAGCTTGAAGGTGAGGTGGGGCTAAAGCAGTTTTCGCTAATTTGTAAGAACTGCCTGGCTCTTTGGTAAGAGACTTTGCAGTCTCAGGGACAGAAGTGCTGAGTGTGTGTTACAGTGGGGACACCTGGGCCATGCTCCCTGCATCGCTGCAGCTCATGCTAGCAGGGCAGTTATCCCAGGTGGAAATCAAACTGCATGACCGCTGAGCTATGCCAACACAAAGCTTTCTGCCATTTACATTATTACTTGTCTGTCTCCCCAGCACACCAGACCCTGCCAAGGCAGGGTTATGAACTCATCCAGTTTCATGTTTAAGTTTGCTTCTCCCTTCTGCTGTGCAGGCATTTTGGGCACCCACATAAAATCAAGCCATTTCTCTTCACCATATTTTTCTCACCTCTTTAAGCTGTATTCCCACATCTTTACAGTGCTGAGAGCCACAGCCTCGTGCCCAAGTGAGCCATGGTCAGGGTGGCTGAATGACCCCCTGGAGAATCCCAGAGCCTGAGCACCATTCCCCCGCCCTGGGACCGGACAGAGCCCTGTGAGCTGCTGAGGGCAGCAGTGGCAGGAGATAGATACTGCCACTGCCTCTCTTCTTTGTGGAATCTCGAAAGGTTGAAAGAAACAGCAATGATGAGGACTAAAGGAGGGGTGGTGGTGAGGAAACTCCCTCAGAAACACACATAAAGAAAGAGAGGACCCACATGCCAGGCATGCCAGCAGGGGACCAGAGGAGGGGCGTGAGGCCTTCTAGCTCTCTGTCTTCAAACTCAGAGCTCAGCTGTATTTGGGATTCCACTAAACACCTCTGTAAAACTGCACTTTGCTACGGAGCTAGTTACCAGCGGCATGTAAATGGCAAAAACGGTGCTGGCACATGGAACCTGGGAAGTCAGTGCTCCCTGAGTCCATGTTCAACCTCAACGCTGCATTGTTGTCCTCCCATGCTAAAACATGTTCTTTCTCTTTTACAAACAGGCTTTGATTTTAAGTGATGTTAAAGTAATTTTAAGTGATTTTAAGTAATAGTGATGCAAACGTAACACTGTGAAGTATTGGGGATGTGAAAAACCCTGGCTTTCACAGTGCACTAATGCAATAACCTGGCTGGCTTGTGATTGATTTAAGGGGCTGGGCATCCATATCTCTCCGCAACTTCACAGGCTGATGCAAGGAGCACCACAGGAGTCTGCCTGACTTCAGCCATCCAACTCTATAGAAGAAACTCATTTTATTAGGGCTAGGGAGCTTGCCAAAGGGTAGGGCTGAGACTCCTCTGCAGCTAGGGGCTGGTGCACATCTCATGCAAGGGTTCGCTTGCAAGGGGCCGTGGGGTGACATTTCAAGCTGGGGCAAAGAAGTGGTACGTACCTGTAACAAGATGGGATGTGAATTCACTGACAGTGTGTACAGGAGGCGCAGTTTGTCCCGGTCGGTGAGGTGGTCCATGTAGATGCTGCCAGCGTCCGGTACCTCAGCGTAGCGCCGCACTATCCTGTCCAGGAGACGCTGGGATGGGCAGCGCAGCATTGGGCTAGACAGGCCCTGGTGAGAGAGGAAAATACGACAAAAAGATGTTTATTTTCCAGCCTGAGATGTTGCGATGTGCTTGGGCCATGCCAGTGGTATGTGCACCTCTGTACTGTACCCCCTGCAGCACAGCTGCTGAAGGGTACGAGCACGCAGGGGGATCTGTACAGCAAACCCCTCCTAGGAAAAACCCCCGCACCATCCAAAAAATGCCTGTTCACAATTCGGGTTTCCAAAATGGCACACAGTCTTCGCGGCACAGCCACGGAGACTGCAAATCCCGTTCCCCCCCAGCTGCGCAGTACTGCATTGCTCCATGCCAGTGGGCCTCCTCCTTCCACCCGGCTTTCCAGCCCTGGCATCCTGGCTCACTGGTGGAGGCCTCTCTGTCATTAAGCCGGTGAGTCACTTCCCTCGTTAGATAATGTCTTCAGATTGCTTCGCTATTTGCTTAACCTGTGAGCAGCTTTCTTGGAAATACTATTTGCTAAGGTCAGTAAACATGCTTTAAAAGTGTAAATAAACACTGCATGTGGGTACAAGCACAGGATATACTCTCTCTGATAAACTTGTGCATTAACTATCAAAACCAAATTTGAATAGCCTGTGCAAATTTTTTGTAAATACCAGCAACAAATAAAGAATTGTTGGGCTAATGGAGTCAACAATCACTTTATTACACCTTTCAGATTTGGAGGTTTGGCTTGTAAAATTGCATAAGCAATCTATGACTGGGATAAATGGCATAGAAATTTATACCTTTGTAGTCAAAAAAGACCTTTTTTTTTTAATTCAGTCTTGTTTAATAGCCAAGGAGAGCGGACGTATGGAGAGTTGCCCATAGTGGCACAGAAATGCTGCCCTGCCACGCCTCTGCTGGGGAAGGGAATCAGGTTTTTGATAAGCCTTTTTCTTCCAAATGATCCCAGTAGCCACATTTATTGTTTTGGGTTTTCTTTATAATTTGATGGCTGGGAGACATGCTTCAGAGGAAAGGGCACTTGAGCTCACATTGCTCCCTGCCATTCTTCACGCTGAGAGCAAAGATTTGACTCAGGATCTCCCCAAGTCATTTGGTAACTCTGAGGTAGGTCTCTCTCAGCCCTTCCTGAGCGAGCTGTTCATTTGGCATAAAACACTTAATTACCCAGCCACAACAAAGAAATGAAGAAACAAGGCAAGGAGGAGCGTGCGGCTCTCACGGTCGGAGGTGGAAAGGGGGGACTGGGCCTCCCACGTCCCCTCCTCTGCCTCCCTGATGGCCTCAGTGAGGTCCCAGCCGCTCCCTCCTTGGCCATCGGTTGCACGGAACAAGCCCTGAATGCCAGTAGCTGGTCAAAACTACCTGAGGAACTCAACCCCAACTGGAGCATTGTTTTGCAACAACTGAAGAACCATCTTTTTCCCCAAGAGAATAAAACATTTGTCAAAAATAATTCTCCCCAGTTCTAGTTACAGTTCTTCATAGACTCCTCTCCTCTGGTGTAGCCTTATCAAGGAAATATTTTTTCAACTAATTATCTAAAACTATAGAAGGAGGGGGGCGAAGGGATGGTTATGGATTTCTGTCTCACAGCACTTGCAGGCACGTTGTGGCTGACTCTGTCACTTTCCCTTTGGAGGAGAAGTGAGAAAAAATGCACAGAACAGAACTGTATTAAGAGAAATGTGGTGGAGAAAGTCTCTTGCAGCTCAGTGTGTATGCAAATATTTGCAGCCAAAGTTAGAAAGCCTTGCTGCCTCCAGGAGTTTGGAACGCAAAAGCTGAGACCCTTAAGAGTGTGCAGTAGGAACAGAAATCATGGTGGCAGAGAATGCATGAAAGTTTTAATTAGGATTTTTTCCAAGGTCAGAGCTCATCCTCTTAACACAGATGTGGTCATGTACTGCATGTGATGATCACAGATGCTTGTTTTCTGAGGAACCATTTCAGGCACACCAGTGGCGGTGCAGGAGTGCAGAAGCAGGGCTGAGTACCACCACGTTTCTATCAACCATTGTTGCAGCTTCCTATGATTTAATAAAGCCCCGATCCACCAAAATTGGACAGTGGGGCCTTTTGATTTCGGCAGAGCTAGTCAACAGCATAAATTTCAGCACCTGCTTGAGTGTTTCAGTGAAGTGGGACCTCCCCTCCCAGCAGACTGATGGAAACATCCCTACAGCAGAAAAGGAGCCGGAGTTGTAAAACTGTCAGACAAAAACTGTCGATGGAAGAAAAATTTGAAGAACACATACTCAAAACACTGGAGATACTGATTTATCTGAGAATATCTTAAGTCCTTTGCAGCATCTTATCACCCCAGAGAATAAGACCTGACAGACAGCCTGATGTATTGTTTGTGATTGATATGGAAAGCTTCTTATTTACTTTGATTAAATACCCACATTTTTATATCTGATAATGATTAGTTCCTGCAAAGCCTACCTGCACTCAGCTCTGATTATCTTCTCCCTTCTGCACAGTACGCAATGCATTTTAAACTCCCATCTGTGCGTATGTATGCATATCCAGAGCAGACACACCCACAATTTACTCTGACGCAAAGAAGACCTCTGGAAGACAACTTCTCCTCACTCGGCTTTCTCTTCAGCCACCCCAAGGAGGGATGGCACAGATCAGGAGCACAGCCGCCTCCTGCCCCCTGCACCACCGCCTGGGTGCAGCTTCACCAAGCGCCCAGGTTTAGGGTGGGCTCCAGGAGGAAACGCTTGGATGTAGGTGTCAAAGCACCTGCAGCTCCTGGCCGTTTGAATCCAAGGGTTATGTTCACCCCCCAAAAGAAAGAAACTAAGGATGCCCTGTGAAGCTACAGGGCTCATCCCCACTCCCAGCAGGCGTACTGAAGCATGTATCTGAGGATGAGGTACCAGGTCAAAGAGGCAGCAGGTCTGGGAGGTGGCTCTGGGAGCCCTGTAATGCCCATCCTTCCCTAGGACGGACCAGTTGCCAGATCAGCAAACTGCTGCCCATGTGCTCTGAGCAAAGTGATGTATAGTGGACTCGGAGGCCAAATAACCACGGTGCCTGCACATCTGCTGAGGGCAGGCAGAGGTGCTGGTCAGTACATCCTAGAGAGAGGGGCTGATAATGGCTGGCTTTTCACCTTGGTACTACTTTCGTCTGTCTGCCTTCAGACTTTTCCAGGCTGTGCTTTGTAGGCAGGGCTGTAAATTTTCCCTGTGGGCGATCTGTGCTGAAACTAACCCACTTTGTTGTTGTTCTTACCCTCCAACAGGAAAAGCACGCAGCGCAGTTTGAGGTGATGAGCTCCTGGGCGAAACAGCGGGTGGTTGGGGCTACCGTGCAGGCTAAGCCCCAGCTAAATCCTGCTCATCTCCGAGGCGGGCTGGATTTTAAGACTGAAGACTTTGCTGCATCCAATAAAGATTTTCGTTGTGGCTGGTGAAATAATCACTGTGGCAGGCAGCTCAGCTGATGGCTGGGTCAGGCAGGGCAGGCAGTGTAAAGTGAAAAAACATTACTTCATGGTCTGTCATTTTGATTCAAGCATGTTATGGTTTGTCGTAATTCTCTGCTCTATAAGACAAAATTACCTGAGCCCATTAGCTTTCCATGGTGCTGCTATATAGGAAAAACTGCAGGGAGGGCAGTATGGCCGCTGCTGGGTGACTGCAGCTTTGAGAAACAGGGTGGGCATCACGTTAGGCACCAAGAACGGTGTGCCGTTAACACCTCCAAAAAGAGAGAGGGGAGAAAAAAAGCCGGAAGAGCAGTGCTGCAGGTAAGTGTTTGCAATGACATGTCGTACCCCCAAGAAACACCCCCTCCGATGGCTTATGCTGGGTGACCGACATGTGTCTGCCCAGCAAACACGGCGGAGGGGCAGCAGCGCCGGGCTGGGCTGCAGGCAGAGGTGCTCCTGCGGCTTTCGGCTCTGAGGAGGGCAGGTGGGGTGGGCAGAGAGGAAGGGGATGCCCGGTTCGGTGGGGCTGGATGGCTTGCGGGGGGGGGTCACCCTGTAACTACACAACAGCACTTGGGGCGGGGTGTCTCACGTCCAAACTCACACACACCGTATGACTGAAATGTCGTTGCCACAGGCTGTTTTTCAATTCAGACCACTGTGAAACCAGAAGCCATTTTACAGAGCACGTGCCTGATCTCAAATAGTGATTTCTGCTGAAATCTGGAAGCAGG
The DNA here is from genome assembly GCF_000737465.1 of Haliaeetus leucocephalus. Classification (NCBI taxonomy): domain Eukaryota; kingdom Metazoa; phylum Chordata; class Aves; order Accipitriformes; family Accipitridae; genus Haliaeetus; species Haliaeetus leucocephalus. The sequence goes on from NW_010973138.1 coordinate 178,313, forward strand.
GGGAGGCAGGCCCCAGGGCCTCTGGATCGCTATGCTTCTCTGTGTATTCAAGCCTATATGCTGTTAGAAGGGATTTATATCCCGGTTTAGGTAATAGAGCCAAGGTCATAGAGCCAAGGAACCATGAAAACACGAGCGGAGCAATCCTGAGGCCTGTGTGCAAAGGTCTGGGCCTCCCTGCAGCCTCCTGCGCCCTCTCCAACTAAAAAACCGCAGGGGTTGCTGAAATGTCCCAGGGAGTTTGTCCCTGCGCACGTCCCCCCAGGCTGGCCCCTGAGCTCACTTCAGAGGCACCCTGGAGCTGGGGTCAGCTCAGCTTCCCACTGCTGCATGGGGAAATTCCAGCACCCAGGAGAAACTGGATAGGTGCAAGGCCAGGACGCCTCAGCCAGAGTCTCTGCGTGGTGCTGTGTGTGCATGTGTGCGTGCATGTGTGCATGCATGTGTGTGCATGTGTGTCCATGTGCATGTGTGCATCTGTGTATGCATATGTGTACATGTGCATGCAACCCAGCTCAGCCAGGAGTTCAGTTTTGGAGAGGACGGGGTAGGGAAAACCATATAGGAGCCTTTGAAGGAGAAGGATTTGGGCTCAGCTAATGATTTAACTTTGCAGCAGATCTGAGAAACCACAGAGCCACATTTCGCCGGTTACTTTTTCAACCAGCTCAGCAAATGGAAGGTTCAAGCTCTCGACTCTTTCCCTTTCACATAGCACTGCTGCAGGGGCAGCACGGTTTTGCACAAACCCCCTGGACACTCCAGCAAGGCTGGAGGGCCTGCCACCCCAGCTTGCCTTCCCGCAGTCCCCTGTAGTGCTGCCTTGGAGGACAGTGGAGGCCAGTGGGTGCCTGGGAAGCTGCTGCCTGCCCCCCCGGGGAGGAATTGTCCCTGCCAGTGGCCCACAAGCTCAGGCGAAGGATGCTCTGAGTGGAAGCCATGTAAATCTGCCTATTCTCCCTCGTGCCTCTCCTGAGGTTATTAGGCAAAGTACAGTGTAGCTTTGCACCAAAAAAGTTTTGCTGGCTGGCGCATGTCATCCTGCACCTCACCCCCCAGGAGGCTGCTGCCTTTGGGGCAACCTGCCACGCGGGACTGTCAGTGATTTGGGTGTCCTTCTCGGTGCAGCTCCGGCACTGCTGCTGCAGGATGGGGTCTCCTACTCTCCCTCCTCAGGCGTGCTGCTCCACGGGGTAACAGAAGCAGAAAAACTCAAGCAGTGTAACTTTAGCTGAACGGATGCGGCAGCATGCAGGCATAAGGAAGCAGTTGCCTTCTTTAAAGAAAAAAAATGAAGTCCCTTTTTCACAGCCACTTCTTTCTCGAAAGGGGGAGAAGTACTGGAATAACCTTTCTTTCCCTCTCAGGGTCTCATTTAGGGTATATCCAGCCTCCACTCTGGCCCCTGCCCATTGCCAGCGGTTATGGCAACGCTTTGCTGTTGTTTGGATGAGGTGAGGGGAATGCCTGTGCATCTGGGGAGGGGACTTTTGGTCTCAGATGCAGGCCAGCAGCTGCAAAACACACTCGCCTGCCCCATGGCCGTCCCTCAGCGTGGGCAGTGCTCAGACGCCGGCTTTCCTCTGGACCCTGCCCGCTCTGCCCCTCCGGCCCTGCCTGTGTGTCCGTCTCCCTGCGCCACTGCCACCTGTCTACCTGGCGGCAGCGACCCCCCCACCCTGGCAAGCCTGTCCTGGCTTCGCCTGTGACACCCCAGGACTGTGACGGAAAGGGCAGCGCGCTTCTTTGCACCTGAGGTCATTTGCTATAGACGGCGGGTGGACGAGGAATCGAGGCTCTGGCTCCAACCGCCTGTGCTGGCCACAAGCAGAGGGGTCCAACCTGCCCCAGGTCCCAGCCCAGCGGAAAATCACTTTCAAGGCACAGGCTTGAAAGGCACATACCTTTTGGGTATGGCTTTGTGACAAAAAAAAAAAAAATTTAGTGCTGAGTCATAATGGAAAACCGGAAAAAATCCCAGCAGAAATATCCCCAGTGGAGCTGCTATGGCTGGAGGAGGGTTGGCCCTGGGCCTCAGGTGCTCTTGTTCGTTTTGGGGCCTCATTTTGCCTCTCCCTCACAGCAGGTGGGTTCAGACAGGGGGGAACCCACCAACCGGGGCAAGAAGGACAGGGCCAGCCATCGCCCAAACTCGCCCTCCACCCACCAAGTCACAGCCACGTCTCCCTCAGACCCTATTTCCCCCCCCCAAAATACATGTCACCCCCGTGGGGCTCCCTCTCCCTCACCACCCCCGCCGGTGTGGGGCACGGACCTGGACCAGGTCGGGGGTGAGCCGCTTGGCCCGCAGCCACTTCTGGAAGCGACGCGTGCGGCGCAGGGCGCGCTCCAGGCTGCAGGTCTTGGTCTTCAGCAGGGAGGTGCAGATGCGCTTGTCGGCCCGGTCGTGGCGGTACTTGGAAGTCAGCCGGGTGATGTCAACCAGCCGCCAGCTCTTGGCATCGTCGGTGTAGTTGCCCGAGTAGCTGAGCAGGTAGCTGGGGGGCAGCTTTAAATGAGAAGAAAGCCAGGTGTCAAACCTGCCAAACCAAAACAAGAGCCCCACGGAGAGCGGGTTAACAAGCCACACGGACACCCCACACAAGCGCCAGCGCGGTCGCTCCGCCACCCGCCGGGCCCCGGGGGGGGCCTTCTGCCATCCCGCGGCAAAGGCCGAGCGGCCACGGGCGTGGGGGTGAGGCGAGGGGGCTGAGGGAAACGCGCTTTGGAAAAAAGGTCCGTCTTTGCTTCCCGCTTAAACCATCCCTTGTCACTGACAGTGCCATGGGGCAGGGGCGAAGTGCCCAAGTGGGGTCTTCTGGGCCGCGTAGAGAGAGGGAAGGAAGGGAGAGGGCTGCGGGGTTTTGGTTCACGGGGAACCCCTGGCGTTTTTAAATTTCCTTAATCCTGGAGAAGGGGGACCAAAAAAGGAGTACTCAACACTTTAAGGGCCCCTGCAGAACAAAACCTCCTGACAATAAATGTCTTTGGGAATACCAAAATGACCCTTTGTTTTGAGGTGGTGGCCTTACTCGGTAACGGGGTCGACAAGTCCCCCCTGATTTCACTGGCTGTATTTTAGCAGGCGGGATGAGCGACCTCCCCGGGCAGTGGCAGAGTTTGGGGTGCGATGGGGGCACGGGGGGATGTGTGCCCTGGGCGTGTGGCACCACTGTAGCCATGGAGATCTTGCACTGATTTGCTCCCCCTACACAGGCACAGGAGGGGAGCATATGGGCCTGGTAATTAGGCTGTGACAATTTTTTTTTGTTTCAGCAGCCCCCTCAGCCCTGCCCACACACACATCACACATGCAGGAGCTGAGGAGCGCGGTGCCTGTTTTGTAAGTACGTCTGTAACCTGCTCTTGGAAAGCGGCTGGACTCTGACCTTTGGTTTGGCCAACATCACGCATTCGCTGCCTCTAAAACCTCCTAATGCTACTCTTGCCTGTGTGCGTAAGAAAGCAGGTCCTAATTTAATCTCACCATAAATTAAAACTGATAGCTCAGAAGTGAAACAGGAGAGGCAAGAGGTTCCCTGCAGGACCAGCTAGCTGGAGTTAGATGAAAAGACATGAACAAATCTGAAAGCTGAAGCTGATCTTTCCTTTTGACTTCCAGTGGGGAAATCGGCACAGGGAAATTTGGGGAGGGATTAATTTCCTCTGACTTCAGGCAAATAACTGACTCAGCAATGCTAGCTGCCCTCCGTGATTGGAGACCAACTGTCCTCTTCCCCACAACACCTCTTGCAGGCAGCGCCTCGCTCCTCTTCCCCACCATGGAGCCTGCGCACCTCAGCTTCTGGGCAAGCACAGGTGCCCGGGGGGAAAGCCCATCTCTCTGAAATGCTGGTGCTTGCCCTGCTTTGGCTTTCGGCTCTAGCCACGTGCCTCCTTCGAAAGATTTGCCTCAGAGACACAGGCTGACCAGAAGCAAAGGAGCCTGGCCCCTTGCATGAGCAGGTTTAGGGGTTCAGGCATTTCAGTCATTTGGGCACTTTGCCCAATATGAAATTGAAGCTTCCCTACGATTAGGGCATTTGACAAGAAAATAAATGCCTTGTTTGTTTTGGGTTTTTTTTTTTTTGTTTTGGGTTTTTTTTTTTTGGTTGGTTTTGAGCTAGGACTAAAGAGCAGAGAATAATTGCTACTCCTCACTGTGATTTGTTATGCATCATGACCCCTCCCAGTGCCTAATCTGCAAAGCAGGCACAGTGTGCCAGGCACGTACAGGGAAGAGATGGCTATGGGCTGGGTTTCTCTTTCTTTCTTTTTTTTTTAAGTTAAGCACAAATATGCCTTGTGATTTGGCTGAAGCATGTGTGTTCAGGGGAGCTCACGTGAGGCAGATACCAGGAAAGCGCCGCCTCCTGCATGCAAGCAGCGCATGGATGTGTGAAATTCAGGGCTGAGCCTTAATTTGAGCATGGATGGAGCGATTTCCTCTGCAGAGGTCCCAGGGGAGAGCCACATGGGCCTGGGAACCTAGCATGGGCCACAGCAGTTCTGTATTTGGCATCATTTCTGGGCAGCACAGCACTGGCCTGGCACACTTGCTAGATACTTTCAAGATTCATCATCAAGTTGTGCTGTAATAATAATTCACTCTCCTATGAAGCCTTTTGGCTAAGGGCCTGAATGTGCTTTAATTAAGACTTTCAGTAAGATCTGTGTGAACAACACAGTCACAGATTACAGATTTTAGATCAACCCAGAACTAAACATTGAAGAAACTCAAACTTTTTTGCTGGATAAAATGAAGTATTTTGTTTCAGCCAAAATAATTTTGCTTGCATTTGGAGTTCTACTTTTTTTTTTTAAATTTAAGTAAGTTAAGTCTTAAAACCAAAAATAAAGAGATGCCATATACAAACCCATCAAATTGAAGCATTCTAGCTTTTTCAGACTTCCTTCCCATTGCTTTTGGCCAAAGCTCATCACTGGCATTGGCACACGTCTGCAAATAGTTTTGGTCAGCTAAGTTTTGCAGTGTTTTGAAAATCTAATATTTTACGAAAACTTCTGCTGCGCTCTGCTCTCAGGACAGTTGGTAGGCAGGCTTTGGTGTTCTCATTTACAGATGGATAAAGTTGGGCAAAGATAAGGGAAGTAAAGAACATTAGAGCACAAGATGAGTCACCAAATATTCTGGGAGCAAAACCCACATATTCTTTCTTGTTAGTTGACTATGAATGCATGTCACAGCTCCCGGAAATGATGGAGAATTAATGAAGCATGTTCTAACGAGGTTAAAACAGAGAGGGCCAAGTGCCATCCACCTTTGTGAACATGTGAAAAGGTACACCGGGGTGGATTGAAGTGCATAAGTGCCACTGAAATTTCCCCCGTTTAACCTTCAACTTGCCAAAAAATCCCTGCTGTTCAAGAAATCAAGTGGGAGAACAGTTTAACCCCTGCGAAGAAAAGCCTGAAGCTGACTGACTGCTCAGGAGAACATTTGGAAAGTTACCCTTTCCAAAGTGCTGAGCAGAACTGTATGTTATCACTTATTTGTGTGCTGCACTGCTTGTGGGAAGCTGATTGCAGGCTCGCAGGAGAGAAAAAAAAGTGTCTGGTTTAGGAAGCCCCTCTACCTTCCCTGAGGCAGAAGCATCGTGCTCCCACACGTTTGCGGCTGTGCGCTCCCGGGCCCTGCTCGGACCCTCTGCATACCCGCACCCCTCTCCCACTATCCCCTGGAGGAAAGCCAGCATGGGGGGCTCCTGTTTTTGCTCACGTAGCACTTCTTTCCTGTGCTCCGGTGCGGCATGCAGCTGGCCACCGGTCAGCCAGAGGCATTTGCTTGCTTCTGAAGGCTACTGCCATTTTTAGTGGGGCTGAAGGAAGCTGCATAGACCCAACGTCCCCAGAGGCTAAGCGGGTTAATCAAAACTGTGCACCCGCGACAAGCTGCACGTGCAGAAGCTGCTTTGTACCCAGCAACAGGTGCCTGAAAACCCTGCACAGGTGAGTGGCAAAGGGGCCGCAGCAGGTTGTGGCACGGGGTAGGAGCCAGCTCCCATGCCACCCTGCTGCAGAGAATAAAATGTAGGGCAGCTCGTACCCCAAACGCACCCCGAGTCCCTGCAGACCCACAGCGGCCTGTGTCAGCCAGCTGAACACGCTGATTGCAAATCCATCCTGCTTTTTGGGACCGGAGCCTGGGCTGGGCTGGGAGAAACCCAGCACTGCTGACCTGGCCCTTCTTCATGCCTCTGCAACTTACTTACTGCATGCTCTGGCATCACCTTCAGGACAAGCTGGGGGAGACAGAAAGCCAAGAGGGCAAAGCGCCAAGGGCTGGGACCCCTGGTGTGCCATGGCGAGGGGTCCCCTGGCATAGCAAAGCCACAAGCTGCCTTCTTCCAGAGGCAGAAAGGGAAGGACGGATGTTCGGTATTACAAGTCCATCCCAGACAAACCATTATGGTTTTACTATGCTACATTTTATAGGATAGTTTAAGATAAAAACGGTGATTTGTCCAATATTATACTACTTACATTACAGCATTAAAAATACAATTTTACTATAACCATTTCTTCTCCCCCAGGCTTTTATATCTATAAAAGAAAGTGCATATGGCTCTATAAATCATATCAGACCCAATAAACCCTTCCTCTGCCAAGCACTGCCTTTAACTTTCTCCTCAAAAACACTGGCAACATCTTCCCTGCTGTCGTCAGATACGCTCTGATTTTGAGCCTAAAACTGATTGGATCAGTCTGACGACCACTTGGACAGCATATGTCTCATTGTCTTCGAGGCAGATGGAATTTCTGCCTCTGCCTTCAAGTTCTCACAGAAACCTCCCAAAAGTGTATTAATAATTTAGCCCCATCTATTTTCGAGTGTGTAGGTAACCTAATGTGCAAAAGTCTTCATGCCTCAGGCAGGTTTAGATCGCTTTTGATCTTAGTTAATACGCACGTGAAATTCCGCACATTTGTGTTGTTGCACCTGGTACAAAATTATATAGCATGTTTATATGTTTGTAGTTAACGCAGTCCGTGGGGAGCATACAAAGCTAAATCTCCTTTGCCTTTACTCAGTTGCTCATAATAAAATATTTCCAGTACGTCTAAACAAGCTGATTTCTTCCTTCCCTCTTCCCTTCCCTCACCACTGCCTTGAATTGTTTCGGAGCCACTCTCTATGCAGAAAGTTGTGCCTTTTACTCCTGCTTTCAAATTATAATTCAGGGCTGAAGTCTGATCATATTTGTGTGGCTTTAAAAGAGAAGAGACAAAGCAGCAACTTATAGACATTAATTAAAATACTAGGCACTGTACTGGCAACCGGGTGCTAAGTTACTCTTTGCATTGTCATTCATTAAAATACTTGGAAATACTAACAGGCAACTTTCAAGTTACTATACAGAATGCTTTAAAAATAACTGTGCTGAGTTTCTGACCTTATTTCTTCTTTAAAGAATTTCTTGCAAATGGATGTCCCAATGCAGGCGTTGCATTTATCAAGTCCCAGGAAAGTCCGGCCAAAACTGTAGCTGGGTTTGATGTGAGGTGCAGATGGAGAAGCTGTTGCTGCTGTGGAAGGGTTACAGCTGAGAGCCAAAACCAGGAGCAGCATCAACGAATCTGCAACTCTGGAGCAAAGGCAACATATCCAGTGCCCCATCTACAGTAGCGGAGAGCTCTGCCTTTTGCAAGTTACCCCTCTCTATGCTTTCGGTCTCTTTTTGATGACCTCAGCCTGCAGCAGTGAGCCCTGAAACACGGCAAGACACGCTGGGTGCAAGAAGACCCTGCTGCAGTCCCCATCCTGCCAGCTGGTCACTGGCTCTATTGGCTTGAGGTTTGGGTGGGAAAGATATGATGTAGGGTGGGGAGAAGGAAATACATGGAGGATGCAGATAACTTGGGTTGCCATGGTTACCTTTCCTTTACTTGGTGCAGCTGCTTCGGCCCCTGCTGACCCTCCCATCAGCCGACTTGGAAAACAACATGAAGAAGTGCTCATCTGCACTTTGTGCAGACAAATGAAGGATATCCTGTTGCTGGAGCAAAGGGCATATGCGGGACACTTAGTAAAAACTGATTTGGGAGGAATAATAGTGTGGCAGAAACACACATTTTACCAGAAGCCAGACCCTTAGCGTTGCTCTATTCCCGGAGATTTGCAATGGTGCATCGCTTGACTTCTCAGATGCTTTCTTGGCTCAGTTTCTCCTTCTCACAGAAGTGCTGAAAAGACTGTCAGGTGGAATTCTCACCATTTTGTTTCTTGAAAATAGTTGTTTAGAAGCAATTGCACTGCAGTGTTTCATGCCATGGAAAGCAGGATAGCCTGAAGGTTTCCAAAACACCCAGCTGACGTAACAGCTTGGCCTCTAAGCTGCTCTTGAAAAATGGGGCTTTTCAGTAGGACTTGTGTGATTTTGAATCCCTTTTCCCGATGGTCCTGGCACTCGAAAGAAACTAGAGGAAGGACCGGTGGTTAATGTGGGAGCTTGCCAGAAGTTTCAAATGCGTTAAGAAACTACTGTGATCACACCCAAAAGATGTTCTCATTAGGTCAAAGACTTGAAAATTACGGCAACTACTGGCTACCCGTCCTGGCTTGGATACTGGGCGCAGGACTACACGTGCTGCTGTGGTGGCACCAGGCTTTGCTCCTCTCCCATCCCCAGCTGGCGTGTTTTGATTGATGCAGGAGGCTCTCCTGGGTCGTGTCTCACCGTGGTGACAGTGAGGAGTGGACTGAGGCTTTGGAGACTTCTTGACCCTGCAGCTGGACCACTCTCACCATGTGGGCAAGCCATTTCCTAGCACATTTTTTAAAGGAAAAAAGGTGCGCTGTAGCCATCCTTTATTATCCCTTCCAGCATTTAACAGCAGCCTGATGGGACTAAGGGACGCGTGAGCTGCAGGGGTGCACGCTGGGCTCTGAGATTGCCCCTCATTTTCCAGAGGAGCTGCCAGAGGAGGGCGATCCTAACAGCACAAGGCAGCTCTTTCAAGCAGAGACGCTCATTAGTTGTGGCACTTGCGAGATCTGGGGTCTCTCCTTGACTCTGTACCCTTGTGGGTGGTTCCTTCATCTCCCCGTGCATCCCTATGCACAAAATGGAGATCGTGACATTTAGGGTTTGTCTACAGGGTGCAGCACAGACGAGGATAACGAGCCCTGCTGCGAGGGAAGGGGGATGTAATGAACCCTCCCAGAGCTGCAAATGAGAGGGGCTGGGCAATGCTGGTACGCCAGCAAATTCATTCAGCACACAGCTCTGCACTGAGCCATGTTCGCATTTGGCCTTATACTCCAGTATAAAGCTCTTTGAAATATGCGGTGGAAAAAGCCATACCAGAACCAAACACCAGTATTAACCGCTTCCCACATCCAGAAGTTTATCCCTGGCATTTCCTATTGCTGGTACATTGTTCCTTTCCCCTCTGCAGAAATCAGCCTTTCCCACTGTTTCCTGCCAGTAGCTCTGCAACACTGGCCATGTTCACAGTGCTCCCTGCCCAGCTATTCCCTGGATGGTACCAAAATTAATTGCTAGCAATCTGTCTTTATCTTCATTAGGTAATATATAAAATACATATCCTTCAGTTTCTTTAATAATTTAATTGCCTGCCTTCAATTGTCAATTTTCCATTGTAATTTTAAGAGAAGAGACCCAGGCTCCCGTCTCCTGGTGCCTCAGCCTGTAGTGCCCCATGGCGACGTGTGGAAAGGGGAGGGCTTCAGCCTCTGGGGCTGGTAACCAGGCCTTTCCCACGGCAAACCCCGTGCTCTGCCATGAAAAACCACTACAAGGATAGCACGGTTTCTGTTCTATTAATGATGCCTTGATGACTGTGTTGTTCTTGCACTTCTGCATAGTTTAGGCATGTGTGAAGCAATGTTTATCTTTCCCTAGGAACAGCATGTAGAATTGTGTTTTCTTACAGTGTATCACACCTGCATCACCTTGAAGTGTTATAAAAGCAGCTTTTTATTCAAAGAGCAGGAGCTGGTCCATCATAGCCACCTCGAGCTTGCTGCTGGCGTTTGCACTTGCCCTCAGGGTCTGAGCCCCCTCGTTCCCTCAAGTGTTTTTGGTCAGGCTGGGCTGTCCCGCAGCATAGATAATATGTGTAGGAAACACTCAGTCGTGCTCATGGCACCGAAAACAAAGCTTAAAAAAGAGTACATATACCTCTGAGCTAGCCTAAAATGAAGCTGGGAAACCACAACTTACTGTATGTTATGAGAGGGGCTGTGCTTCTGAAAGCAGCCTCTCTTTTAATGAGGTGGTTCAGCGAGTAATGTCAAACCTGTATTTTCCTTACCTTCTGGTAACACAGCACGTAGGTATTGGGGTCAGGCGGCGAACGGCCAAGTCCTCAGTAGCCTTGTAGATCTTCTGCTTGTGCCAGGTGGGAATAGCAGCTTGGATTTTCAGGGCACTGATCACAGTGGGGTCTGCTGGAGCTGCAGATAGGTTGGCTCTAATGACCCAATGGGACCTTCACAAACCTTCTAACAAGACACTTCTGTGCAACACCATTAACCACATGAGCACATGGAGCCAGTCACCCTAACAGAAAAGCCTAGTTAGCTTTCTAGAAGTTATAATTTCTAAAAATTTCTAATATGGACAAAAATGCATGTACTGCCCTCTCACAGTCAGACCAAGCGCAAAAAAGCTTTTGGAGTTGTTTCTACCAACAGAGGTAAAAGGGTTTATTTAGCCTCTGTGCCCTTATCTCTCCTTTCTCCATATGCCATGAGGGGTGTGTGGAAACCCACCCGGCAGCACAACCCCACTCCTGGCCACAACCCTGTGGGCAGTGGAGCTTCCAGGTCTCCAAAACACCCAGTCTCTGCAGATTGCAATGGCTGTGGTCTCCAACTGCTCATCGAGGTGCGAGATGACCTGCAGCTGGCTCTGGAGGAGGTAAGGGGAAGACAGACTGATTTTTCCAGGTGGGATGAAATACACCTTTTACTTAACCCACCTCGCAGTCTCCACCCAATCCACTAATGCAATCCAGCTGTTCCCCACTGCCTCTTTCCACCCCAGTCCCTTGCCCACGTCCCCCTGAGCAACTCCAGCTGCCCCCAGGAGTGGGTTTCACGCTGGCAGAGCCTTGCAGCCACCCTCTCCCCATCTCAGCAGCACTGCTGGCTGGCTCACCCCAAGCAAAACATGGTGCCAGCCCTGTATCTAACTGGGATGCTGGAAATGGCTTTGCAGAGCAGGAGACCTTTTTGTTTAATTAGTTAATTAATTAATTTTCTGTAATCAATACTAAACGCTTCAGAACAGACCAGATGCAGAGGAGCAGAAGGTGCAGTGCTGCCGCTTCTCAGCTGACGTTGCCACCAGGATGCTCCCTACTACTGACCTGCGCTTGCTCATAGGGATCTTGCTGCCTGGGCAACCTAAGCGGCAGGTTTTGGGCATCACCTCACCTCATTTTTCCTCTTCAGCCCAGGTTTACTGCTGCAAAAAAGCCTTCTCAGCAAGTACGGGGTTGCTGAGCAACAGAGTATTGCCTGGCGGGTTGCATCTCACTGCCACGCACAGAAAAGAAACAAAATACAGGAAAGAAATCAAACTTTTGCTGGAAGAGGAGAGGCTCCTGCTCTTCCTGAGGTCCTCAGTGGGCCCTGCCTGGGTCTTGCTGCCTGCAGGGCCCGGATAAGACCTTGGCTGCCGCACAGAGCAGCTTCGCAGGACAGGGTGGAAGTCAGCTCAGGGTGTGGTGCAACATGATTATTCTTAATAGTATTTTTCATTAATCACATCCAAGATAATCATTAAACTATTGCCAAGTAACCAGTACAGACTTGATATCGAGCTTCTTATCGCTTCAATCCCGGTTCAGGCTGGATGTGTTGGCTTAATAGCTACAGTGGCTTGACACATTTTCAATTCTTTCAAAACTAAAAATGCGTCTTTTTGAATGCTACAAAACTCATAACATTTGGGAGGATGCGATCACTTCCTTTTTCTATGTTTTCCTCCTGATTGCATGATTATGAAAGAAACATCTGTTTTGAAGTGATCTGCAACAGAAAATTTTTGTTCCAGTTGGATGTGTAATGGACAACTTCTGTTATACGCTCTTATTCTCCCCACCCTTTTTCTTTCCCTTTTTCTCTTGCTGAAAGATGAAAGAGAAAGGGAGAGGAGGAGAGAAAAGCAAGCAAAAAACCCCCCACTGCCCAGACTACAAATACAGACAGAAAAAGGGGCCACTGAGGTGTTGGTGGTGTGAAACGCCACAGCTGAGCCAGCAGAGCATGTTTGCACTTCAATTCACTACGAGAAGATTTGACTTTGTGTGTGTGTGTGTATGGATTTTTCTATATTTTGAATCAATACAAATACTAAAATAGGAATAAAAATCGGACTTTTTTTTTGCCTCACCAGGAAATAATTCCTATTGTTTGATAAGCCTGAATGTAATTAATCAGAAACATTGATAATCTACTCTATTAATAAGAAAATAGGTATTGTTCTGTATCTGTGGTATTTTTGATTCTCCCTGACTCCATTCTTCTGCAGAAGAGGAAACCTGCTGTTCAGAAATCTCTGCCTTTGCATAGTGGTAGGCAGCTGGAAGAAAAAGCCAGCTAGATGAAAAGCCTCAGGCACTGTGGCCAACAGATAAGGCCAGTTCTAGTTTGTGAGAGGCTGAAGTGTCGGTACAAAAGGCCGCCAAATGCTATCAGCTACTGTGGTGTTTGCAGCATTTACCAGAGATCATGCCAAGCAGTCAAAAGTGTGGAAGAGGATCCTGGATTTTGGTGCATCAGTGTCCACAGACAGAAAAAGAGATTCAGGGATCTTGAGCCTAAGGGAAAGTGATAGTGAAAAGAAAATTGGCTGCACACCAGATCGGGGTGGGCTGGTCACTCCCTCCACAAACCATGCAGGAAAAAAGTGAGGAGGAGCTGTCTGGAAAGGGAACAAAGCTCCTTGTCAAGGAGCACTTGCCCTCCATTGCCATGGCCTTGCAAACACAAGTGGAAGCAGTGCGTGTGCTCCTGGACCACTCGTTCAGCAAAGCAGCTCCTTAGGTGGAGTCCAAGTCCCCGTGACTGCGATTGAAACACTGGCACATGTGTTGTGATTTTCTTTGACAATAATGCAGCAAAGAAAGAAAGCATCCCTCCCCAAGCAAAATAAATAAATAAATTTGTCCTGGTTTTTGCTGGGATAGAGTTAATTTTCTTCTTAGTAGCTGGTGCAGTGCTGTGTTTTGGATTTAGTGTGAGAATAACGTTGATAACACACTGATGTTTTAGTTGTTGCTAAGTAGCTCTTATCCTAAGTTAAGGATTTTTCAGTTTCCCATGCTCTGCCAGTAAGGAAGGGCATAAGAAGCTGGGAGGGAGCACAGCCAGGACAGTTGACCTGAAGTAGCTAAAATGATATTCCATACCACAGAATGTCATACTTGGTATATAAACTGGGGGAGTTGGCTGGGAGGGGTGGATCACTGCTCGGGCATCGGTCAGTGGGTGGTGGACAATTGCATTGTGCATCACTTGTCTTTTCTTGGGTTTTATTTCTCTCTTTTTGTTATATTTCTTTTCATTACTATAATAATAATAATAATATTTTTTATTATTGTTGTTATTATTTTATTGTAGTTATTAAACTGCTCTTATCTAAACCCACGAGTTTTACTTTTTTTTTCCGATTCTCCTCCCCATCCCACTGGGAGTGGGGAGGAGTGAGTGAGCAGCAGAGTGGTGCTTAGTTGGTGGCTGGGGTTAAACCATGACAAAATAAGATCCTCTTTCTATAGAAAACAAGAAATATTTTCATGTCATACAATTTTCCAGAAGGGAAAGACCTACCCACAGTATTTTTCTTGGATATGTGCTATTGATTCTGTGTCTGAACAGTGAAAAGGATTAAAAATAATGCAGACTTTTTGGTGTTGTAACTTCAGATTTTCTATCAAATGCCTCTGTGAGGCAGAAGCAGGACAAAACAGGGTCATCTACAATAAAAATGGCATGGCAGGGAGATGCTCTTGGAATGGGCTGGCTAATGAACCGGAGCTGTTAAAATAGCAGCCTGTTTCCAAGACCAAAGTGAAACACACTTAAAATATGGGTATGAAAAGATTCCTTCTGAACTAGTTACCTGGTAAAGGAAAAATCCTTAAAAAAATATGCCCTGAAAGAATGATACATGACAGATGTTTGATCCAGTGGCAGACTACTAACTTTGTCAAACCAACTATTTCTTTCTAGATACCAATTGTTTGGTCCCATTTGGTTTCTGTCCATCAGATTGGAATCTCTGGTTAATTATTTTTGAGTGGGACTACGATAATCCATATCTTTCATCAGCTGTATCGTTCCAGCTGTCTGGATGCAAGGAGAGGTCAGGCAGTTTGTGAGAAAGATGCAAAGACTGCTTTGACTAACCTTGGGAGCGGTCTTGACCAATACTCAGTGCTAGGACGAGGAAATTCAAGAATGAATTTTAACAGCACAGGTGCACTCTAGGCAGTGATCTTTGTTTTTCCCATGTATCAAAAGTTACAAGCCTATAGCCTTGAATGTTCTTGTTATGCAACTGACATTTGCAGGTGGAAGTAGTGGGGACACTTTTTCCACATGCATTAACCACTTCTGATATTCAGTCATTGATTCCCGTTCAGGTGGGATCAGGGCTGATACAGACCGGGTGCTGTTGCGTCCGGTGCAAACATGAACAGGTTCTTAAAAACTGGCCTAATCTAGACACGTATTAATTGGAAGGACAAGTGAATCAAGACATGAAACATATTTCTTTGTATTTTTTAAACTCTCTCTTAAAACCCCAGCTTCTATTGTCTTCTGGCTATAAATCTGGTATTTTAATGTTTTGGTAATTAGATGTGTGACCCAGACCACCTCCCTTCTCTTTAGCCATTTTCTCCCACCAGCCTCCTCCTTGCATTCTATAAGAAGGAACAACCGAATGAAGGAGATGCCGCCAAAGGCCCCCAGGTCTAAACAGACTGTTACTACATGTAAGCATTGGTGCCTGGAGTCCAACAGTGTGAAGCAGTAGAGCATATACATAAATTATATTTCTTTCAGCTTGTGGAGGACTCAGGTACAGGATTCAATGCTTTATTACATTGGGGTTTACAGGTCTAGGTCCAGATTTTCTCGGATAGGCACCAAAATCTCTGTTAATGAAGCAGGGTGAGTGAATCAATTCCCTAAACGTGACTTAATCTTGGATCAGGTTCAGTCATGAACTCCAAGAAAACCTGACTAGCTCATGCTCCACAAGCAGTGGTCAATCCCAGCCTGTACAAACTCTGCAACACAGTCTGTAATGCTTTGGCTCCACATTAAATTGCATAAGTTACTAGGCACCTTCGAAGGCTTGTGACATGTGCTCCAGCACATTGCCAGGTTAGGAGGAAGAAAAAAAAAAAGAAAAACGTATGTTAAAATCTGTTTCAATGGTTTTATAGCCAAAATGGAGACCATACATGGCTTCAGAGGAGAAATACTCTAGAAAATTCCTAGAAAGCAATTAGCAGGGAGGTGCTATTTCTTCTCATCAAATTGCTTTGCTCCATTGCCAGTTTGTTACTTCTGCCTTTAACCTCCACAGAGACAATAGTGCATGTCAGCCTCCCTTACATCATGCACTTCTTTTTGGACTTGGTGCACTCCTCCAGCCTGGATACCCATATGCAGGAGGCTACAAACCTGTAGCAGAAAGGTGTCCTGTCACCCTGGGGACACAACCAGCTGCTCTTTCCCACTCTTCCTTAACTCCCCTGTACATTAGTTATTTTCTTGTGGGTTTTAGCATCCTTAAAGTAAATTGGTGACTACTTTGAAGATCTGTGTTAGAAGATGGAGTGCACACACATGCACTCACGCAAACACACGCATGCATGCACAGCTTCATGAAGGTGTGTGGACTGCTCTTCCTTGCATTTTCAGTGACTTTGTATCCGCAGTTCTGGCAGCAAACGAATCTGGAAGTGGGAAATCAAGGAAGGGTTAATTTAAAAAAAAAAAGAAGCAAACTTTGCCTTGTTTGCACTGATCTTACATCAGTTTCCATGGAAATGGAAGTAGAACAAGCCAAGAGCAGTGGTGTAGCCAACTTCAGCTGCTGGCTTCTAGTTCTTGCTTCTGTTTCCATGGAAATAGATGCCAAATCAGCAAAAAATAAGGTAACTTGTTTTAAAATACTAGAGTTTTAAAGGCTTGTCCTTATTTAACCTCAGTCAGGAAGATAGCTAGTGAGGGGAGGCAGCCAGCAACGAGGTGAAAACTTTCAGAGGCTCTCTCGAGTGCTGACTGCTTGTTGACCTCTGTAGAGAGTGAATTCAGGGGCAGCTACCAATCTGTAGAAACATTTTGTAACTTTCCTCCATGATGTAAATAAAATATATTTTTCTCTTGGCTTGGATAGTCACAGTAGTCTGTAGGAGGCCAAACTAACGGCTCCTTGCAATGCAACCGTGCAACTGCCTCCTTAGGCTGTCTTTGCCTCCAAGAGTTCAGAAAGAGCCATGCTTTTCTTAGAGTTACAATATGCAAACTACCCCCACTCCAAAAGCAATACTTTGTGTCAAAGTTTCGAGAGAGAAGCAAAGGAGGATTAGCTGGGGGAATTCCTGACAGTGTTTTACAACAAACATCCCACTTTCTTTTTTTCCTAACGCGGGAAGGCAAAATTTCACCGAGATAAAAGATGTTGACCATAACCTATTGCTCATAGCAAAATGTAGATGGGGAAGCAGAGAAATACGAGCAGAATCCAACCAAAAAAATTCTGCTGTAATTTCAAGAGCTGAAATGTCATCCAAAGCTCATTTTATTAAAACCAACTTTAATAGAAAGTTATTTCAAGGGTGGAGGTTGGCTTTTGATCCTTAGCTGTTGCTGTGGTGGAACTGTCTGTAGGGAAGAGTATTTCTTGGTGGGAAGTAGTGTGAGGACAGAGATGAGAATCCCGCCCTTGGCCCCATTGTTCGTTGAGTTGCTTGTGAATTGGGATTGTTCCCAGATATCCTCCACCTCTCTCTTCCCCCACAACCGCTTTGCCTACATGCTCCTCAGGCATCCCTTTAACATGCTGCAAACATACCGTAAGACAGTGGATCATATCACAGGTCGCTTGTGGGCCCTTTTTTGATAACAGTATATATCTGGAAGTGAGAAGTGTAGCTATATGTTTAAAAAAAAATATCTTGGCTGGCATTTGTAGGGAAGTAAATGCAATTCTAATGAGACATTTCTTCATTTGCAGTATTACATTTTTCCTTTTAATGACATAAAATCTGCTCTTGCAAGAGCACGTGCTTCACTTCACACACTAAGTATATTCCCTTGGGCTGCTGAGGGAGTAAATAAATGAAGAGTGCAGGCCAACCTAATTTTAAAGAAGTAGATCAGGCCTGGACTGGGGCCTCTCAGTGGTTCATTTTAGGTATCATAAGGAATGTGCTCATTTTCTGACTGGTTTCTGTTGATCTTCTTTGAAGAAAACCCAAGAAACATCAAGACCTTTAAGAAATTGCCAAAAAAGTGTAGAATTTTTTGCATAAGGAACCTTTTAAAGCATGGGAGATCTTTTTTTCTTTTCTTTTCTTTTTCTACTGCACGCATTGTCTTAAAATTCAAGGAACTTGCTCTGGTTGCTTTATCAGACATTTATTGCTGCTGTTGCTGCTGTGATGTGATTGTTTTGAAGCTGGTTTTGAGCTGTTGGGGTCCTGCTTCAAGCGGGAAACCCAGTGCCATGTTACCTACAATCCTCCATGGCATCTCACTAATATTTTCCCCTGGAAAAGCTTTAGTCTCTGCTGGAATGGAAAAAAATATCAGGGAAGCAATGGAAAGCCAATTCATACATTTTAAGGGCGAGACGGGGGGAGCTGTGAGATCCATTGCTCCCCAGGTGTTCATAATTAAACTTTCAATGTACCTTTTTGACTCTCCATTACACAACAGTTCATCATCCTTCAGGCTTGTACCAGTGCTTCCAGGCCTCCAGGTCACTAAGCCACATAAATGTCATGCCCCTCGGCTTGCAATGGTTAAATCACACAGGGAGTGAAATAGGAGCTATTTGCCAACTCTCCTGAAAACAGCTCATAGCACCATAGCATGACTCAAGGGATCATGAGAACAAACTACAAGAACAGCAAGTTGTGGAGCCAAAACCAAGGAAAAAAAAAAAAAAAAGATAAAGAGCAAGGTCTGACATGAGGTCCTTGCGGCAAAAATTACACGCCTGCACTTTTCTGTGAGTTTCATAACATTGGCAGATCAACCTTGCTGTACCAGGCACTGTGGATCACGCCGACAGCCCTGTCCTGGCCATCCTGCCCCACCGGCCTGCCTGGCCGTGGTGCTGCCCCTGCCCCGCTGCCGTCCCCAGGGTGCTGTGGTGGGTGGGCACCGAGCACGGTGTGGCAGGAGGGATGGAAACGTCCAAAGCGAATACAGGCTATCCTCTGCTTTTCCTAGAACGTGACCATTCCCGGAGCTCCCATCAGGAGGGAGTATCTCATCGGTAAAGCAGAGCAGCGGCAGCCGCCGTGGGCGCAGGGTGCCACCGCGCTGGGAATCTCCCTCCCCAGGTCTCCGGCCGAAAGTCGCCGTACGTGAAAACCTCTTCCCAGAGGCACCTGAAGATGATGGACGTTGATTGAATTATGTGTAAAAACACGATCGCACGCATCCCTGCCAGTATCCCGTGCTGGGCAGGGAGGAGCGGACAGGGAGGATGCGGGGCCGCTGCTACCTGCCGGGGCTGGCACCCGAGGGTGCTCCAGGGCTGGCGCCCGCGGTTGGGAAGCCAGCCTTTCCTCCTGGCTCCGGTCCCAGGTCGTCACCCACCTTGGTTCAAGCTCCTTCCCCTCCAGGATCCTCCTTGCTCTTCCTCCAGCACAAGATTTTTGGGGACAAGTCAGAGTGGATGTGCACGACACCTTGCCCCACGACAGTCCCCTCTGCAACTGAGGCAAGTATTTACAAAGAGCAAATGTGACCAGAGAAGCAGCATGACTGCTCTGCTCCAAAGCTCAGCCTTGACTGGGATGCGACCTTTGTCCAGACATCTTGCCAACGGACCCTTGGTGCTTGTGAATTTTCTCAGTGTCTGCAAAATTTTTGGGTTAATTTAAAGTCTGATTTGTTCATGAGCTGAGATCATAGGGACAGTCACAGAATAAAAGGTATGTCACCTTTTTTTTCCTTCCTTCACCCATGACTGGATAAGGCTGCCTTGTGTACAGCTTGCATCATGTACCTGTACAGTTTTTTAATCTTTTTATTGTTTGTACTAATGGTTTTAATTCTGGAGGGTTTTGCACTGGAAGTGGAAGGCCTGTAGCTTTCACAGCACAGATGGGACATAAAAGCACCATAATCACAGAGCAGGGTCAATGAGACTTTTTCCAGGAAGATGCTAAAGGCATTATTTGGCATTAACAAAGAAAGGGATAATTAGAAAACACGCAAAGAAGGCTTTATTCCTGTAATTAATTTCAAAGTTGGAAGTTCTGTAGTGCTCTTCTGTTCAAAAGTGACAGCACATGAGCCATCGCAGAGGGGAGATGTATCTTAATCATAAATCAGAAACAGGAGGGAAATTGAAATTTGTTTTTCCACTACCTTTCAAAAGAAAAAGCTGTAGTCAGGGGTTAATGTGTCTTCTGCCTCTACGCGAAGAAAATACAATTACAAATAAATATTGACACATTACATGAAAAGCAACAGGAGGATGTAGCCAAACTTGGTTTCCTGGGAGGCTGGGCATTCCTCTCCAGAGAAAAATAATGCTCAAAAGTCACTTTGATAGCTTGAGGTTGTGCCTATGTTTGCAGCTGCTTTTTTTTGCACTGATTTCCTACAATTACTATCAGCTCCACTGATGGCAGCAACAATGGAAGAAGAGTTCAGCAAACTTCCTCTACCTCCCATTCTTTTAAGACTGTCAAAACTGTTTCTGAACAAGTCTAAATGGCTCTGCTTTAGGAATGCCAGCAGTCACAGCCGTCTTGGTTACAGTCTTGCTCCCATGTGGATCTTCAACTTTTTAACAGATAACCTTAACATCTTGCCATGCAGTAAGATCAAAAGTAAACAAAGGAAAATGGTGTGCGCAGCTCTCTGTATATATAGTTTTATCCCTTCTGCCCCCTAGTCCATGGGCATCGCCCCCATCACCATGTCAGCCGCTGCAGTATTATTTGGTGCAAAGCGCCCTGCTTGCAAAGGCATTGGCCTTGCTACAAGAGATGTGGTTGGATAGCTTTAGCACTGTTGTTTTTACTTAGAAACCTGGATCTTCTCAAGGCAGCTGATATTGCACACAGAACCATGCATTTAATATTAAATTTTTTGTTGTTTGTTTTGTTTTGTTTTGTTGTTTTTTTATATATTGGCAGCTTTACAGTTAGGCTTTTTAGTTTAATCTGAGTTAAATTGATATTGTTGGCTTTGTATCATGGGTTGTGCTGGCTTGGCTGATGACTGGTGTAGGTGAACGTAACTCTCATTGTGTCTCCTCACACCACGAGGAATTCACATCCTGCACACACTTGCAGATTCCCATTTGTGTACATACTTTTAGGATTGAGTCTAGAACAATTGTGCCTTCAGTGGCAGCGTAGCTGCATATATATATTTATATGTACCACCATTCGCATGGCAAAATTTTGCATGTGCACACAGACTTGCACGCTCTCTTTCTAATGATTTTTGCACTCATTTGCTCATGAGGTTGGTTAGGTCTCCTCACTTACATTCAACTCCAGCTTCCTCTAGCTCCAGACCTTCAGCTTGTTGCAGATGAACTTGGTATCTTGCTTTGCAATTGCATCAAAATGCATAAAGGTAAGGAAATCACATGCAGGTTATATATGACATTTTTTTCACAGTTCATTCAAGGACCATCCTTCTTTTAGGTCCTACTCCTGTTGTAGGTCCTACTCTAAGGTTTCTTTGCTTAATGCAAAGAAATATGTGCAGAAGCTTATCACAGAGCTATACACGCCAATTCAGAGTATGCAGTTAGCATTTGCTGATGGCAGCGCTGATGGTGCACTGTGTATTTCCCAATGCATGGATAGAGTGTTTTTAAATAGCAGTTTCCTTTTCTATTACTTGGTAATGTCTATATTTTGTTTTCATTGCATGAGCTTCAACACTTTGCTCTCAAGCAAGTGATGCTATTTATAAATTCTCCTGGAAATATTTCTTACACATGCAGGAATTAAAAAATTATTTGCATGTCCCTTGCAGGAATATCTTATGGAACTGCAAATGGTTTTCTTACCTCACAACTATATCCAGGGAACATTCCTGTATTTACCATTCCAGATCACTACAGTGATGTCTAAACTCAAGACAGATGAGCCGCTCTCCTCCTTCCAATAAAATGATTTTCTTCTGGCGTGTTTTGGATGTCTCTCCAGTACACAACAGTTAAAGCTCCCCTCTGAACTCCTCCCAGTGTCTTTTTTTTAATTTGCTTTTTGTCCTTGCCAGTTATTTTGTATTTTGTGAGGGACCTTATTCCTCATTCTTTTATTATTTTGAAGACAGTTGTAATGCAAATATTTTTTTCTCTTTTATTCATTTATTTCATCACAATATAAAGTTTATTAACTTTAGCAGAAAAAAAGTTTTGCATTTTAAATGTATGATTTATTTCATAAGGTAGCACCAATTATTTTTGAGTTATAAGAATGTATCAAGTTTGCAGAAAGGCATAAAGATGAATGTCAGGTACCTGGGGCATCTTATAAAAATACAGAATAAGACAAAGGAACAAGAGGCCTGGTAGGAGAAATAGCAATAACAATTTTAAGGCTCCAAAAATTACAGTTTTCCGGAATATTTAGATTTTCTACTAACACAGGCAAAAATCTCTGTTTAGAATACAACATAAAGACATGACAGGACACAATGTCATTCTTTTACAGCCCATCTAAGATATGTTATGATACACTGCAGTAACTCTAAACCAAAAAAATTCAAAGACAACTGAGTGATACAATGATTAATGTAAATTTTATGAAATAGTCAAAAGGATATTAACAGATTAGTTCAAAATATAAAATGTAATATTTTTCAAAGATGAACACAAATTTCATCCCTCTTTGGCAATTGTAACATTTGGCTAAATAATTTTTGAAACTTCCACATTCAAAACATTTCAGTAGTTGATCAGACTGTGGAATTAATTTTTAGATAAATCTTCTAGAACCTTTTGATTGGCTTCCCAAATGTCACTGGGAATTGATCATAAAAATTACAGTAGCAAGCTTAAATTTGAATGTCCCTAGAGCTAAGAGGCAACTAAATCTTAATTTTTTTTTAGTTATTGCACTGTTCCTGCTCTTTGCCCTTGCAGAAGACAGGGCAACATTTTGGCCTGTCCTAGAAAGGAGTCCGGCTTGACTGCAGGCAACTCCTGCCTATAGAGGCACCCAAAATAGATGCCTGGCTCATACCCAAGCAATAGTTTCCAAGTGAACCGGCTCACAGCTCAGTCTCAGCGGTCTCTTACACAGGGACAGACTCTGCCACCTTGTTCATGCTCAGTAGCATGTTACTCCTCAAGAAATAACACAAGCTCCTTCCAGAATAAAGCATTATTCCCTGTGAATAGGCTTAACACAATCTAGATCTTCGAAATGGCCTTTCGTTGTGGAGATAGACCTCATTTACTCCAAGCCCCTTGGCTGTGGCTGTCGTATTCAGCCTCTGTTGGAACACTGCAAATATCTTTCTTTTGGCCCAAGTCATCCCTGTGCTGCCGTGGTCGGCAGGAGAAGGCAGATCTGTGCGGGAAGCGCAGTCCGTAGGCTGTCGTGGGCTGTTCCCATCCCTTTCAGAAGAGCTGACACACCACCGCGATTTATTGGCAAGGTATTTTGGACTTCAAAGCAAGAAAAATAAGTCAAATTCATGGTTTTCTTTGCTGTGAAAGGGAAATTTAGTTTCTTACCCACTCGTCCTTCCAGACCAGGGTATGACTCAGTCCCTGATAGTTTAAAGACGATCAGAGCCAATACTGGATTTCTTTTGCGAGATGTGTCGTTGCTGTACTAAATGCTTAGAACAAAAATACCTTCTGCTGCAGTCTGCTACTGCACTGAAAAACAAACAGGACTTCTTCCTTTAGATTGACTGTTACGTAGCTGGAGGCAGACTGCTTTTCATCTAGACCTCAGTCAAATTGATAGTTTTAGGACTTCCCACCTAATACAATCTAAAATTCTTGTAAAAAGAATGAAACATACTTGTGCAGTTTGGGTAGTGGTGATAACTGGGGAATATACATCATGGGCAATGGTTTTCGAAAGGTTTACTTTTTTTCTCGGCTTCAAAATGAAAAATATCACAAGGAAACACGGGTTATTTGTGGTGCTAACAATGCTTATTTTTGAGGGTCTCTGGTTTCCTGTGGCGCCTCATCCTTAATGCACTTTATTGTGAAGGTGTTGGCACACATCCTTTTCCCAAGCCAAAAGCCACCTGGCAGTTGCAGCAGGAAGAATGAAAAGCAATATCCCCTTTTCAATGGTAAATTCTCAACCTATGCATGATTTGTTGTAACAATCTACTCATTTCGTCTCCTGCAGTGATAAATTACTAGTGTCCGGACAATGCTGTAGAAGGAAAGTGATTTCGTAATACCTCTTAAACTTATACCCCAAGCATGAAAGTCTCTCCTTTATTTTAAAACATGGGAATATCTAAAGCAATATACTCCCCATGTAGATTTTAAATATTTTTGAAAGCCATAGTTTTATTACGCCTCTGACATTGCCTTTAACTTAAATTAAGAATACAAGCAAACCTGCTTCTTATAGAAAAAAAAAAAATCATAATTAGTCATTTTGGGTGCCTGGCTTAAAATACTTTGAAAGTTCATTGATTTTCAGATGGCTGGAACTGCACACAGTCTGAACACCAGGTATCTCCTAAGGCATTTTGGGTAGAATATCCCAAAGCAGAGCACTTACCACTATTATTATCTTTTGAAAATCCTGACTGGGAGTGACATTTCTGTTAGCTAGATCCCTTAACTCCAGGTAATACACAGCAGAGATGAACCGCCCCCCTGTACATATGTTCATGCCTTTTTAAAATGATACTTTAAATGCTAGCTGCTTGAGCTCACTAATAATTCCCTGAATACTAGTAGTTCAATCGACATGCTAGTTCTTATATGTAGTAAACCTCAAGATGGCACTCTTGAACTACAGAGTTTTTCAGGGAAGCTGATTATGAATTTCTTGCAAGGAAAAAAAAACAAAAAAAGGAATTTAATGGTGAGTGTGAACCTGCACAGGAATAACCAAAGCAAATATCAAGTAGAACAGCAATATCAGACTAGGACATCCATCAAAGCCTACTGGAGTTCACATGGCAAAATTTACTTGAAAGCATTGATTGCAATAAAAATGATTGTTGATAAAAAAAGAAAAATTTGTGAACAAATCCATGCTTTTTTTGAAGCTTCTTCCAGTTTTTTCCTTGCTTGCTGTCCCTTATTCACTACTTCCTTTTCTCTCACAGAGGATGTTTCCATATTTCCTCATGAGTATCCTGAGGTGTGCTTAGGCGTTACTTGGGTTTGGTTCAGACGCGAGGTAGAACGCATTTGGGTTCAATATTTATGCCAGTGGCAATGGTCTAGAAGGGCTGTGGCTCACAGTTCCTCCTACAGGTGACTCATCACCTCCCTGTGCAATGGAGGGTGCTCTGCCAGTACCTGTAACGAAAGTCCCCGACGGCTTTGCCCTGGCTTTTCCTGCTTTCTCCCCACGCAGCATGAGGACAGAGGGAAGAAGCCCCGATGTCCCCAAGCCCAGAGCAGGAGGAAGGACACCTACCCGCTCCTCATTTGGGTACTGTGGAGCTAACCTGGTCCTCGCCAGCCCCACGTCAGCTCCTTGCTTTTTACTTTTCACACCTCGTAGCACCATTTCTTGCATCTCCACCAGGTTCCTGGGTGGAAATCCTGCGTGTGGCTGGAGAGAGGCTGTCTCGACACTGCCTGGGCGTTGGACGTGGCTGCTGTGACGTGGCTCTCGTGCAGCTGGGGAGCAGCTGGCTCCAACCCAGGCACTGCGGTGGGTGGGGAAATGCTGGCACCGGCAAGCAGTCACCCCTGTTTTGCAGGGGAAGGGGTCCCATCCTCAACCCAGGCTTATGAGAAAGTGGAGCTGGGAAAGAGGGCAGCAGCTCCTGGGCCTCCCGGAGCCTTTCTCCCTCTCTTCCTCTTCCTCCTCCTCTTCCTCAAGAGGAAGTTTTGTGGGAGTCAGAGAAATATAATAGGGAGCAGCCATGGGAGGGAGGAGGGAGGCCATGGGGGACCTACCCTGGCTTGTAAAGACTTTTTGGGGTCTTTCTCCCACGGCGTTTGCTCCTTTCACAAGAGCCTTCCCTCCCTCAGCAGTTTTCCTCAGCTGTTGCTTCTCTCCGTGTTGAGTTTGGAGACTGGCAGCCTTGGCTGTACCTTACACGAGGTTAGGGTCACAGCTGGCACCCACCCAGCCCACCAGCCAGCCCGCCTTACTCGCCGCCCTCGTAGCCACCGCGTTGGAGCCGGCTGCTGAGCGCTCTTACGAAATCATCTGCTGACTCAC
Source organism: Haliaeetus leucocephalus (assembly GCF_000737465.1). Taxonomy (NCBI): domain Eukaryota; kingdom Metazoa; phylum Chordata; class Aves; order Accipitriformes; family Accipitridae; genus Haliaeetus; species Haliaeetus leucocephalus. The sequence goes on from NW_010973138.1 coordinate 203,927, forward strand.
CCTTCCTTTGCTTGCCTAAGTGAAATCATGCCTGCCTTTAAAAATCACATTGCAGCATTACATGACATATTTATCCACTTCTTTCACTGCCGTGTGCTGCTTCAGATAAGCAGCTGTGAGTTTTCTAGAAAAAAGTGTGGGGTTTTTTTTTTTCTCTAGGGCCATTGAAAAAGGCAGGGCATTTGCTTCTGCTCTGCTTGCTGGTATAAATCTGAATCTGTTGAATCACCGAAGTCATTCCTGGAAATGCTGGGAACTGCCTTCTCCAGAGCTGGTACAGGTGGGTCCCAAGGTGGGCAGCTCTGTGTTTTTAATGGTGTCTGTGTCTCTCACATGCTGTTTCTCTCAGGTACGTTTTATGAGCACAGTGGTGTGGCCACTTAGGGCAGCAGATTGATGTCTCTGAGGATGCCACATCGTGTCAGCATCCTTTCCTATCATCAGCCCCCACTGCAACATGGACTCACACAGACAAATGTCTCTGGGCCAAGTTTGGTTTTGGTACCAGTACTGTGAGGTTTTTCAGTTACTATGCCTAGATCAGAGACCTTATTTACTTGCACCCTCTTTTACAGAGCCACTGTGTCACGCATTGAATCTTTGTCCAAGCCAGTCTCTGGCACAACAAGGAGATTAGCTACCCAAGGCAAGAGCTTGATGAGTGATGGATTTTGGAGATGGACAGACAGGAAAAAAAATGAGTGGGATTTTGCTTAGACTGAGCCAAAACACAAAACTTAATTTTTTTGACTACTGAATAAGCCATTACACTACATTTTGATCAATCCAAGTACTGGTTTTGATTGTGATTTCATTACTTTTTGATTCAGTGTTCATTTTGATTCTGATTCATCTGACATTTTAAAAACTTTTTTGCTTTATAACATAGTAGGTTAATTTTTAATTGGGAAAAAACTAAAAGTTGAAAGTTCTGACGTTTCCAAAATTTAACAAAAAGAAGGTTGCTTTTTCAGAAGTAAAGCATTTCAATCTGACTTTAAGAAAAATATCACCTCATTTTTTTCTTCAGGAAAAACTATTTGCCAATTATGACAAATCTTACTTCTTTCATTTTGTGATGATTGTTAAAACAGTCATGAAAGCACGCTTAAGTGATATACTACACCTTGTTTTTTCCATGCTACAGAGCTGAGTAGAGCAGAGGCATGGATACTTTTGTCTCTTCACAGACTGGTTGTCTCAAAGGTGCTGAGAAAACCTTTTAAGCACAACAGTCAAGAGGGTACTTTCAGTCCCAGAAATCTACGTTCTACCATTAGAGTACTTACTAGGTAACTTGGGCAGTTTTATGATGTGGCTGGCAATCTAACAGCTAGCTGCTTCCAGAAAGACCTGTGGTGCCAGCCTCTGCCTTCCCCAGGTCAACTCTATAGTCCTACCATCATTGCCCCTGTGCCAGCACCAACACTTGGCCAAGCCTGCAGTGAAGAGGTCTGGAGAGAGAAACTAGCAAAAAAAAAAAGTTCGACCAGAAATACAGAGTAGCTTTCTGCCAGTTTAGCCCCCAAAGTCTGCTCTTCATGGAACCTTTGCCAGGTACCAACACCAGTAAGGGAAAAGGACCATGAGCAGGACGGTCCTGAGCAGCAGGCTGGCTTGTCTGCAGCGGAGCCCCGTACCCCAGGAGGCAGCCGTGCCACGGAGCAAGAGAACAGTTTCAGACTTGGTGTTGCATCTCTCCTTTTCCTTTTGCGGTGCTACATCTCCCATTTTCCTGTTGCTTTCTTCTGTCATTTGAATTGTTTCATGTGCTTGGTCCTGTGACACCTGTGTATCTCTATAATGTTTTCTAGAGCTTAAGTAGACCCTCAAAAGCATTAAAACGCTGTGGAATACCCATGCAAACGTGTAATTCATCAGTTCAGGTTGTTGACTTTTGGGGAGGCTGAAGATTTCTTCTTTACTTTTAGAAAGCTGAAAGTAAAGGCATTTAACAGTCTTCCAAGTGAAAAGCATAATTTTTCTATTACTCTTGTTACGCTGGTCATTTCCAGATCTCAAGTATTTACATACCCGCACATTTCTATCTGATGTGAATAAATTCTGGTTGTGGTTGTGTTTCGGTTTTTTTTTTTTAAATTTTTTTTTCCCTATGTATAACACCCCAAAGAATTGAAAACACTCTTTGAGCTTTGACACTAGAAATTTTTACTTTCACTAGCTGCAAGATGAAAACTAATGCTCTCCTCTGCCTTAGCTTGGAATACTGATTTGCAGAATTTCTCACTGGAGAAAATGGTAGGTATTTTTAAATTGTGCTTCCTTTTTAATGTGGAGAGCCATTTCTGGGAAAAGTTTGCAAGATCAGGCCCATGGTCATCGTTTAGTCAAACTGCATAATTCTTAGGTCTTTTAATCTTTTCTCATAAATCAATCATCCAATCCCCTTAATCGTATTTGTTGCTCGTCTCTGAATTTCTTCCAATTTTGCAATTTACATTATAATTAGGGCTTAGCGAAACTGATGAGAAAGTGATTTTGGGGGCCAATTTTTATGCTGCTTGTAAATATTCAAAATCTTCCTTTCTGCAGGATCGTGAGGGCCCCCCAAACTGCGTGACAATGGCAGGGACCAGAGGAACTCCCACTCCCGGGGCAAGGACAGATGTTTTCCTAGATTCTCCCACTGTGACTTGCCACTAATTAGTATTCATTATCCCATTGATTTCCCTGGGACTATAACCGCCTACAGCACAATTCAGAGTGAATAAGGACAGGAGGATCTGCCCCATCCTGCACCTAGTATCACTAAATCACTGCCTGATTTTGCTCAAGGTGAGTACTGTTAGGTGGCAGGCAGGGCAATGGGTTGTAACTGGGCTATTTGGGAGAACATAAGGCAGCAGGCAGAGACGTTTGCTGACCGAATGGCTGTGCTGGTGGAAGACATTGCTGGGTAAAACCTTCCCTGGGGTGTTTTCAGCTGCAATCACATGCTCTGCAGGCAGCTGGGACAAATGGTGAAGTTAGAGCCTGCACTCTGTTATTGCTGCCCCGCGCCCCTCCTTGCTCTCAGACCTGCTGGGGTGCTACTCACCCGCGCTCCCTGTAACCACCGTATGGAAGAGCATTTACGCAAATGCAGTGGGACCGAGGGTAGTTTGCAGATGGGAGGCCTGAAGAAGATGTACAACGGGCAGAGGAGCAGCCGCTGCCACTGCAACCACTTCCCCTGCTGCTGCTGCTGGCTTGCCATGGGGACATCTGCCCATGGCTAAAGCTTGCCCCCGCACTGCACATGGAGCGGATGAGAGAGCGCGTGTGATGCTTCGTGCTGGGGATAGAAGGTGGCCACCATAAAGACCTGATGGATTGAAACTTTCTCAGCCAGCACAGCTGACTGGGGTGTATGCTTGTCCTTAGGTGGAGGGGGTGGCTCAGAGTAAGGCCATCTGTGAGCCTTTGTAGAAGAAACCCGTGCAGAGAGTCCTTGCTGTACCTCTCAGATCAGCTGCCATCTGCGCCTCTCAAGGACCCGGAGCTGGTCTCTGATTCTGTTTTTCTACCTTAAGTTTTTCTTTTCTTATGTGAGGGCTGCAAAGAATTGGAAATCTGCCCCACTGGCAACAGACTGAAGACTCCTGTGAGAGTCTTAGCTCAAATGCAAGCTACAGAGCAACCGTTAGAAAATAAATAGCTGAATCCCTGCCTGCCTATTTTATGCCCATAGCCATACCGGCCATATTGTCATTTTGGTTCTGCTTCCTCTGAGCGCACATATGAGAAGATACCAGCGTATGTTTCTAGTCTCAGCAACACAGGTAAATGAAAATGAAGATTTTCATGTGCCCTCTGCTCACTTTTCTTCAAATATTTTGAAGATTTTTACGGTGAAATATCTCATATTGCTCTTATAGTATTGCTTTATAGCAATAATTGTTCTGTTACATCGAAATACCCTTTTCCTTACAGTATGGATGCTAGAACCAAAAGTAGAATGAATGTTCCCATGTAAACAGAAAGTAGGAGACAGTGCACTCTCCAATATACAGGCAACACTGGTGAGGGAGAGCAGCATCTTTATCTCCATTCTGCAAACAGGAGCACAGAGAGGTGCAGCTCATCCAGCTGATGTTGCACAGGAACTGGGCATGGGGAGGCTCTGGAACTGAGTCAGTCCCAGTTCCTCAACTACAACCCAAGCAAGCCATTTTATAGATACTTTCCCATGCATCATGTGCAGTCCAGCCCTCTCAACCATCTTAAGCAAAAGAGTCACCGAATTAGCTGAATAATGTCTTGAATAAGGACTACATGGTTCTCTTTGTGCCATGCTGCTGGGAAGAGAGACCAACAAGTATATGCGCTGTCCAAATGTATCACCATGGCAACTAAAAGTTATAGTCAGGAATACTGTAGTTCCTTGTTTTTATCATGTCCTTCAGGTTCTACTCAGTGATAACACGGTCAATTGTTTTAGTATTCAAGTATGGATAATAGACTAACGGTAAGAGCACTCTGAATATGTGAAGCCAAAGAGCTTTTCCAATTTACCTTTCTTAAGTTGGCCCCAGAAGATAAACAAGAAAAAGAAAAAAACCCACTCGTAATACAGTGGAAACCAAATATTCTGCAACTCTAGAAGAAAGAGGATTTTGTCCAAGATTTTTAAATGCAACTATTAATTTTATATGACTCAGTTTTCCTATGTCCAAATTGAGACCTCTCAGCAGTTTGTTTTCTTAAAACCAGGTTTCTTCAACCTGCCTCATGTTGGATTCCCAGGAATCTGCCTGCTGTAGGAAAAGATCAGGTTTGAGACCATCTAAGGAACCTGAAGGTGCACAAGTCCATGGGACCTAATGAGATGCATCCACAGGTCCTGAGGGAACTGGCAGATGAAGTGGGCAAGCCACTATCCATCATATTTGAGAAGTCATGGCAGTCCGGGGAAGTTCCCACTGACTGGAAAAGGGGAAACATAACCCCCATTTCTAAAAAGGGAAAAAAGGAAGACCCAGGGAACTACAGGCCAGTCAGTCTCACCTCTGTGCCCAGCAAGATCATGGAGCAGATCCTCCTGGAAACTATGCTAAGGCACATGGAAAATAAGAAGGTGATTGGTGACAGTCAGCATGGCTCCACTAAAGGCAAATTGTGCCTGACAAATTTAGTGACCTTTTATGATGGGTTTACAGTCTTGGTGGATAAGGGAAGAGCAACAGACATCATCTGCCTAGACTTGTGCAAAACATTTGATGCTGTCCCACATGACATCCTTGTCTCTAAATTGGAGAGACATGGATTTGACAGGTGGACCACTTGGTGGATAAGGAATTGGCTGGATGGTTGCACTCAAAGAGTTGTGGTCAATGGCTCGATGTCCAAGTGGAGACAAGTGACAAGTGGCGTTCCTCAGGGGTCAGTATTGGGACCGGTGCTGTTTAACATCTTTGTTGGTGACATGGACAGTGGGATTGAGTGCACCCTCAGCAAATTTGCCACCAACACCAAGCTGTGTGGTGTGGTTGACACTCTGGAGGGAAGGGATGCCATCCAGAGGGACCTTGACAGGCTTGAAAGGTGGGCCTGTGTGAACCTCATGAAGTTCAACAAGGCCAAGTGCAAGGTCCTGCACATGGGTCAGATCAATCCCAAGCACAAACACAGGCTGGGTGATGAGTGGATTGAGAGCAGCCCTGCGGAGAAGGACTTGGGGGTATTAGTGGATGAAAAACTGAGTATGACCCAGCACTGTGCACTTGCAGCCCAGAAAGCCAACTGTATCCTGGACTGCATCAAAAGAAGTGTGACCAGCATGTTGAGGGAGGTGATTCTCCCCCTCTACTCCACTCTTGTGAGACCCCACCTGGAGTACTGCATTCAGCTCTGGGGACACCAACATAAGAAAGACATGGACCTGTTGGAGCGAGTCCAGAGGAAGGCCAGGAAGATGATCAGATGGATGGAGCACCTCTCCTATGAGGACAGGCTGAGAGAGTTGGGGTTGTTCAGCCTGGAGAAGAGAAGGCTCCAGGGAGACCTTATAGCAGCCTTCCAGTACCTAGCTGGGGCCTACAAGAAAGCTGGAAAGGGACTTATCACCAGGGCATGTGGTGATAAGACAAGGGGTAATGGCTTTAAACTGAAAGAAGGTAGATTTAGATTAGATATTAGGAAGAAGTTCTTTACTGTGAGGGTGGTGAGGCACTGGAACAGGTTGCCCAGAGAAGTTGTGGATGCCCCATCCCTGGCAGTGTTCAAGGCCAGGTTGGATGGGGCTTTGAGCAACCTGGTCTAGTGGAAGGTGTCCCTGCCAACGGCAGCAGGTTTTGAACTAGATGATCTTTAAGGTCCCTTCCAATCCAAACCATTCTATGATTCTATGATTCCATGAATCCAGTGTTGGAAATCATTAATAGTTTTGAAAACTGAGGATGCTTTGTCACTGTGCTGTAACTACAGCAGTTGAATGGGATTTCGGAAATTTAGTCCTAGCTTTGTCACAGATCTACTGCGTGGTCTTAAACAAGGCAGGCAAGCTGTCTGAGATTCAGTTTACAGTCTAAGAAAAAAAAAAGCTAAAATTTCATTTTTCCTCTCAATCATTAATACTTTCACTGTAAGTGCTCAGTGCTGATGACTTTCTCTTTCTACAATGTCTATCACAGTAGCCTCTTCATTCTTCAAGTTTAATCACAATTAGTAAACAATAATGCAGTTCTGCACCTAATTAAAACATAGAGTTTCTTAGGTAGGTTTGGCAGACCTCACCAAGCTTTGCCCTATGATGACTGCAGCATTGTCTGTATGAAAGTTATCTAGATAGTGCTGGTTAAAGTATATGAACAACTGCTGCAGTCCCATTTTAAGACTGTGATATAGATATCATAGGTACTCAAGATGAGTAGTACAGATTTTCTCTCCGTCAGGCAGATTAGCAGGGAGAAGACTATGAGAGACACTGAGAAAGCAGAAGGGGCAATGGCACACACTGCCTCAGCATCAAACTCACATTTATCCAAGCCTACAGAAGGCTGTCTGTAAAGATCCACATAGCCCAGCAATTCCGTCACTGATGGGGCAAAGATTAAGCCTTGGGATGTGTGTGCATATGGTGCTGTGTCCCAAGAAGAGTCTTGGACAATTTGAGGCCCATTTCATTCCTAAGATGCATGGGGAGGGAGAAGCATCCCTGTAATTGCTAGTTCCTAGTGATTTTTTTTTCAGGAATTTTTTTGCCACTTTTGAACCCATTTTGCTGTTTCTGCTCTTTCAGCCCTATCTAGAGAGGATGTAGGGGGGAGTGGGGAAAAGACTGGCTGAGGAAAAGGGCAGGTACTCAATGCCTTCTTCTTATCAGCCCTTGCTAGTAAGACTTGCTTTCAGCAATCCCAGGTCTCTGAGATGAGTGGGAAAATCTGGTGCAGTGGAGATTTACCCTTGATGGAGGACGATTAAGCTAGGGAGCATTTAGGCAGGCTAGACATATATAAATCCATGGGACTTGATGGGATTCCTCTATGAGTGCTGAGGGAGCTGGCCCATGTCCTTGTGAGGCCACTCTCAATTATCTCTGAACAGTCATGGTGGTGGGTGGATGCTTGAAAGAAAGAAAATGTCACTCCTATCTTCAAGAAGGACAAGAAGGAGGATCCAGGCAACTACAGGCCAGTCCACCTCACTTCTGTCCCTCGGGAAGTGAGGGAGCAAATAATATTGGAGAACACTTTCAGACATGCAAAGGATAAGGTGACTAGAAGTAGCTGGCATGGATTTATGAAGAAGTCATGTTTGACCAACCTGATAACCACCTGTGATGAGATGCTTGGCTTGGTGGATGAGACGAGAGCTGTGGATATTTCTTGTCTTGGCTCTAATAAGGCTTTCCACACTGTCTCCTGTAATATCCTTATTGACAAACTGATGGAGTACAGGCTAGGTAAATGGTCAGTGTGGTAGACTGGAAACTGGCTGTACTGCTGAGCTGAAAAAGTTGTGATGAACATCACAAAGTCCCTGTGGATGCCAGTCTCTGGTGGTGTACCCAGGGGTCAACACTGGCACCAGTACTGTTTACATCTTCATTAATGACCTGGATGCTGGGATAGAGTGCACTTTCTGCAAGCTTGCAGATGAAACAAAACTGGGAGGATTGTTGACACTCCAAATGGCTGTGGTGCCATTCAGAGGGACCTCAACAGGCTGGAGAAATAGGCTGACAGGAACCTCATGAAGTTCAAAACAGGGAAAAGCCAAGTCCTGCACCTGGGGAGGAACACCCCCATGCACCAGTACCTGCTCGGGGCTGACCAGCTGGAAAGTAGCTTGACAGAAAAGGAGCTGGAAATCTTGTTGAACACCAACTTGGACATGAGCCAGAAAAGTGCCTTTGTAATAAGAAGACCTACAACCTCCTGGGCTGCATTAGGCAGAATGTCACCAGCAGGTCAATGGAGGTGATGCTTTGCCTCTACCCAGGACTGGTGACACATCTGGAGTCCAGTGTTGGGCTCCCCAGTACAAGAAAGACATGGACATACTTAAGCAAGTCCAGCAAAGGGGCATGAAGATGATTAAAGGATTTTGAGCATCTCTACTATGAGGAAAGGCTGAGAGAGCTGGGACTGTTCAGCCTGGAGAAGAGAAGACTTGGGGGATCTTATCATTGTCTATAAATACCTGATGGGATGGTGCAAAGGAGACAGAGCCAGGCTTTTCTTAGTGGTGCCCAGTGACAGAATGAGAGGCAATGAGCACAAACTGAAATATAGGAAATTCCATTTAAACAGAGGAGAAACATTTTCTTACTGGAAGGGTGATTGAACCCTGGAACAGCTTATCCAGGTAAGTTGTGGCGTCTCCATCCATGGAGATATTCAAAACCTGACTGGAACAGCCCTGAGCAACCTGCTGTAGTTGATCCCACTTTGAGCAGGGGGTTGGACTAAATTATCTCCAAAGGTTCCTTCTCCCGCAGCAGTCCTGTGATTCTGTGACAGGAGAGGAGAATGGTCTTAGGAAATTTGCAGTGCTCCTTCAATGTAATTTCCTGTATCCAACAAATCTACTCTTTTCACTGTGATACGTGTTTTGCTTTGTTAATTTATTACTATTATTAAATTAATATCATGATTTATTGGTGATAGAAGAAGTAGACCTGGAAGACAGCAGTTGGAAAGGATTCCCCAGATATCAGTGGTTATTTGGATTCGGATCACGTTTTTAGTTTGCTGGGTGTAAGGCCTGTAATACTCCAGAAGTGAAGCTTATATGTGAGTGCAGGCCTACCAGTTTCTGCTGGGGTTGTGATGGACCACTTTTTCAATTTTTTCATCACTGTTTAGATGCATCTTGAAGCTGATGCCTTCCCTGCATAGTGACAGAGTCAAACCTGTTACAGGGTGAGCAAACAGCTCTGTTTGCATCCAGAATTGACTCGTCATGGGTCTCCTTCAGCTGCTTTTCACTATCCTCTCTGCCAGGAGAGCTGTTTCTCTCACCTGCTTAAGGCAAAACAAGTTGGAGTTGTAAAATCCAATGGTTTAAGCACTCCCAGGTTGTTATGACTGAGAAGGGTTAGAGAGGGCTCAGATGACCAGCTCTGCTGGCAGGTCAAGGGGGCTGGAGCCTTTGGCTGGAAGTGGTGATAAGCAGCTAGGGAGTGGGTGAGGAACACCAATCTCTTCCAGCACCCCTAAATGGAGGATATTCAGACCCTCAGGGCAAATTCCTCCTATATGCATCTTTGTAACCTCTTCCACCAAAACAGAGGTTAATCTTTTCTTTTCTACACAAGATGCAGAAGCTTACAAAGAGTCTCCCTCAACAGGGTAGGCATATGGAAAACGGCAGTCAAACCAATGACTGCAAAGTTAAAATTGCAGTATTTTAAGTCCTATATCAATTTCTTCTGACCTTCAGTAGAAAGGCTTGCATGCACAAAGCTGCTTGCCAGTCCTCTGATGAATTTAAACAGGTGATTTAGAATGAAGAAAATATGAGCTGGCAAAACTCTCATGTCTTTTGTTATTTTTTTCCAAGGACTAACATTAGTACTGGTACTTCCTGGACTGAACCAAGGTGCTGTGTTAACAGCTGCAAAATTACTGGAAGCAACTTTGGAAATAGCCTGTATGTGCCAATTTGCTGTAGCTGTGCCTTTCTCCTGAGCTACTACCTTAATCTCTGGAAACTCTGTTTTTCATTTAACAACACAGACAGGGTTCCAGGTGCTGTGACTGGGAAGGAAAACCTCAAAAAGGAGAAATGAAGGTAAGCAAGGCAGATATCAGTCTGCAGACAGCCTGGGACCATAGCTCCATGACATGTGAAGTGACCCATTGACCTCATTGAGATATTCATTCAGCAAGTTCCTGGGGCTGATACTGAAAACTCAGTGTTAATCATTGTGATGTGTCTGTAAGAGAGGAAGAGGATAGTGCCGGATATCCCCCTTTCAATACCAGGTACATGTTTTTTGGTGTCATGAGTCAGTAACATTTAAGAAGAGCCATGATGTATTACCCTGCTCTGCCTCTTTCAGGGTCAGGAAGAGACTGAGCCCAAGAAGCCCGAGGTGTGCCTTGACATTGAAGAACAGCAGATCTATTGGTCAGAGCTGGGTCTTTCATAGGATGTTATGGCTGAATATGGCTGAGTTTTACAACTCTGTCTCCACCTCTCCAGGCAGAACTGCCCGTCTCAGAACAGCTAGTCAAGAGATCAGCTTAGGTGTAATATCAAATCACAGAAGGGAGATCTGAGCATCTCAAAACATGGCATGGCAATATTTTTATCAGATGAGCTGTCTACTGCAAATGATGTGTCACATTGGCACCCCCAGCTGGAAGCCAGTGGTAGGAATGGTACGCAATGTTTGAACACACCAAATAGGGAAGCCTTTGAAATCCTGAGATGGTTTTGAGAAGCCCCTGGCCAGCAGCTCAAATCACAGAATCACAGAATGGTTGAGGCTGGAAGGAACCTCTGGAGGTCATCTGGTCCAACCCCTCCAGCTCAAGCAGAGCCGCCTAGAGATGGTTGCCTAGGGCCATGTCCAGATGGCTTTTGAGTACCTCCAAGGATGGAAGCTCCGCAAACTCCCTGGGCAACCTGTGCCAGTGCTCAGTCACCCCCCACAAAAAAGTGTTTCCTGATGTTCAGGTGGAACCTGTGTTTCCGTTTGTGCCCATTGCCTCTGGTCCTGTCACTGGGCATCACTGAGAGGAGCCTGGCACTGTCCTCTTTGCACCCTCCCTTCGGGTATTTATATATATTGATGAGATCCCCCCCGAGCCTTCTTATCTCCAGGCTAAACACTCCCATCTCTCTCAGCCTTTCCTCACAGAAGAAATGCTCCAGTTCTTTAAACATCTTTTTTGCAGCCCTTTGCTGAACTCTCTCCAATATGTCCAGTGCTGAGGAGAGGAGAAGGATCACCTCCCTCCAGCTGCTGACAATACTTTGTCTAATTCAGCCCAGGATACCATTAGCTGCCTTTGTTGCAAGGGCACACTGCTGGCTCATGTTCAACTTAACTTAGTGTCCACTAAGACCCCTTGGCCTTTTCTGCCAAGCTGCTTTCCAGCCAGGCAGCCCCCAGCATGTACTGGTACATGGGGTTGTTCCCCCCGCAGGTGCAGGACTTTGCACTTCTCTTTGTCAAGCTTCATGAGTTTCCAGTCAGCCCATTGCTCCAGCCTGTCGAGGTCCCTCTGAATGGCAGCATGACCTTCTGGTGTATCAGCCACTCCTCCCAGTTTGGTGTCATCAGCAAACTTGCTGAGGGTACACTCTGCCCCATCATCCAGATCGTTAATGAAGATGCTGAAGAGGACTGGACCCAGTATTGACCCCTGGGGTATACCACTAGTTACTGGCCTCCACCTAGACTTCATGTCATTGGTCACCACCCTCCAGGCCAGGCTGTTCAGCTACATTTCAATCCACCTCACTGTCTGCTCACCCAGCACATAATTTATCAGCTTGCCTATGAGGATCTTAGTGGGAGAGTGTCAAATGCCTTACTGAAGTCTAGGCAGACAACGTCCACTGCTCTCCCCTCGCCTACCAATCCAGTCATTTCATCATAGAAGTTTCTCAAGCTGGTCAACCATGCCTTCCCCCTGGTGAAGCCATGCTGACTACTCCTGATGACTTTCTTGTCCTTCATGTGCCTGGAAATGGTATACAGAATTACCTGCTCCATTGCCTTCCCAAGGATGGAGGTGAGGCCGACTGACCTGTAGTTCCCTGGGTGCTCCTTCATGCACAGGCAAATAGTTGCTCAGATTTGCTCAGATACTCCAGCCATTTTTAGGCTTATAATAAGCCTAAAATGCCAGTGTTTTTAACTGTGTTCACTGAGAACAGAAATGAGACTAAGCCACATCCACCAAACCAGTCCTGTGGGGTGTCTCTAGCATCTCCCCAGCACATAAGGATGCTAACAGGTACATACATTCAGCACTTCGTTACCTGGTGGAGCTTGCAGTCCAAACACAGAGCATGGGGAGTGGAGCAGAGATACAGAGTGGTGAAGTGGTTTCTCCAAGGTCATGTTAGAGGGTCAGTGGAAATTTTGCAGGGGCAACTCAGGGCCAGAGTTGAAAATGCTGAAAACAACAGCTGTTTTGTCACTGAGCAAGGACTTTATCACTATATTTTTTTGTCCTGTCTGGCAGAAAGACACTAATGCTGAAAGTGTTGGCTCAAAACCAGCTTTTCAGCTGTGGGAGACTGGTCCTCTAACTGTGCTTGTAGTGCTGTTGGCAGGTACTGCGCTGTGCCCTGCATCTCTTGCCTAACTATCCATTTGCCCAGACTAAAAGAACAGGAGACAGCGTAAGAGTTACAAAGGGGATTTTAAAAAATTTCCATATTGTGGACATAGGAAATACTGGAAGGGAAACTTCCCTGGGACAGACCACTGTTAAAGATTTGATGTCAGAAAGTCTTCCATACTCCATGAACCATCAGAGGTCTGTCCGGGAGATGCCCAGTTCTTATGTCAGCTTCAGTTTAGGGAATCAGCTACCACAGCTGGGACACCCGTGGCCTTTTTCTGACCAGCTCCTACAAGCTGAACTTGACTAGTAACAGCATTGAGTGGAGGGCCCAATAGATCAAAAACTGCGTGGGAACTTTTGCATTCAAATATAAAAGTGAAAGAGAACCCTTGCTCTATCAACTTTTTCCTCCCCAGACTGAGTTATTCCCAGCTATTTCACCATTTCTCACATTTTTTTCTCTAACAGAGTTCTTTCTGATGGCAGATTGGTCTCTTCAGCCCTTCAGACAGAGCATTTATCACAGATGTGCTTACCACGTCTCCTGGAGTCTTTCTATCTCAGACGTGCTTGTTACAAACACCGTCACAGGCTAGGAAAGTTAATCTGAAAGAAAGTTTGTCATTTTTTTATACACCACTCTTCATAGGTAGGTTCTTTCCTCCACATGATGCTTAAATTTCTTATTAGGTCAGATCACCCGTGTCTCAAGACTGATGCTGTCTTCTGGCACTGGCCAGTCCCTTCCCTGTTAGAGGACCGTGGGAGCCTCTTCCCCCTGCCCCAGGCTATAGTGCCATTAGGCAATTAGGCAGTTCCGAGCAGACCAGGGGATCTGCGTAGTGCTGCTGATGGTGGAGAAGCAAGTGTTACTGAAATGGCAGATTAAAAGCAAGGGGAGGACTTTCTTCTCTCTCTCCTGCTGTCTTGTTTTCTTCTAGTTCAAGCTCTGCTGTGTGGCTAATCAAGAGAGGGAGTAGCAGAGAGATCATCTGAACAAACAGAGCCCAATATTTGATTTGGATGATGACAGTGAAAATGTCTTATCTTGCTTTAGTGGCCAAGTGACCAACCCCTACTGCCCAGCCTTCTGTGCACTACAGACCGGCCACAATACGCTGGTGTGCTCAAAGTTGCCGCAAAGGTCTCGCCCTCGCAGCTACCTTTGAGAAGATCTCCAGCAGCGGAGAGGATGAGTGTGTGTGTGTGTTTGCCTGCAGGCGAGGGAACAAGCCTGGAAGGAGCACTCCCGCAGCGAACAGGGGAGTTTCTGATTCTGGCAAAAAGTTTGAATTCTTCGCCAGAGCTTGTCACCACCTTCCAAAGCACTGGTCTGCTCTCTCTCTCCCATGCTGGTATTTGGCTCCTGCCTTCTTTCCTCAGCTGCTGAGAAGCTGTCCCTGACTTTGGCGAAGGAAAGGAGGCCCTGGCCTGGGGCTCAGCACCCTCCGGAGCTGGAAGGGAAGATGCTCAGGTGTCCAGAGTGCATTGGACCTGTCACCCCCACCGCCACACACGCTGCCACAGGGCTCCTTGACTCCCATGGGAATATGGACACCTCCTTGGATGTTTAAATCCATTTCACGAGCTACATGCGGTGCTGGCGCCTGGCCGAGAGGTGCAGAGCTGCTCGGGGGCAGCAGCAGAGCTTGGGAGGGTCATAGATGCATTCAGGGCAGCGAAGGCTGAAAAAGCTGCTCAGCCTTTGGAGGCAGGAGTCTGGTGGATGAGGGATCCATTTCGAGCTCTCCAAAGAGGAAGGAACTACTTTCAGTGTTTAAAATGTACTTAACCTAAGAAGTGGATGTAGACCATTCTCAATCAGCCTGAGATTTGGGTGGAGTTCTGGGTGATTTTTTTTTTTCCTTTATAGTAGGAGCTACCATAAAGCAGGGTAAGTTATAGGGTGTGTACACCATATATGGCCCTGGAGAATGAATATATTTTGTATCAGTGAATTAGGTAGTATTCTTCTGTTTGATGTATGTTTTCTTAACCTCTGTCCCCCTGTCACATTAAGGCATTGAGTTTAGTTATTTCAAAACATACATGTGCATATATATGCGTGCATAGATATGGACCTATGCTGTCTCCTTTTTTGCTTTTGTCACTTTGTGATATTATAGTTACTCTGAATGAAAATCCTTTAGGCGATGTTCCAGGAGAAATGAAGATGTTTTAATCAAACCAAAAAGTGAATGCAAAGGACATTTTGAGCAGAGTAGAGTTGTCCAGCAGAAATAATGATTTGCCTCCCTACATGTATCTTGGAAGAACTGACCTATGCTGTTCTCCACTCAGGGATCCAATATCGCTATTTTGGAGTTATGTATTGTTAGGGGGTTTTGGGTTTTTTCTTTGTTTTACGGAGAAGATGTATTCCTTACAGAAAATTTTCAGAGGAGCAATCAATACACAGAATGAATTGTCTGTTGTTAGATCTGAACCGTATATCTGTATACAGTACATTTTTGTACTCTAGGGTGCTCTAACAAGCATCATGGCTGGATCATAATAAACATTTGATTCCCCTATCAGAAATACATATACACACACAAACAAACATATTTTGCTCTACCTTCGATGTGTTTGACAGCATAAAATTTAATTACCTGAAGCGGTTTATAAAGTAGTTATAATACAAAATCCATAGCCAGACCACTAGAATTCAAATATCTAAGCCTTTAAGAAATGGAAAATAGCCAAGCAGCGTGCAGTTGCATAAACGCTCCATTATCCTTACTTTCCTTGCATTCAGAAAGAATTCATGAAAAAATCCCTCACCATCTGCTCTATCCCCACCTATAAGGCATGCTTGAAAATTCCTTCAATGTGCACATCATTACTGGGGATTAAATTTTCATATATGCATACCAATCTCTTCCCTCCTCCCCATACTGCTTCCTTGCTCCTGCTTAGGTAACAGGTCTGCCCTGTTGGTGGAGGACTACTTCTCTGATGCTAACTCTTGTGAGGATGGCTATGGAAGAATTGGGAGAGCACTGTCTCATTCACACCCAGACAAGGTTGGTGGAGATTATCACTTCCACCAAAAAGTTAGGGTGGAGCTCTTCTGCCTGCCCAGAGTAAGTGGGGAGGATGGGGAACCCTCCCAAGTTCCTGCTACTGCCTTAGCAAGAGCTTGCTGCACAGTTACACTCCTACACCCTCTCCCTATAGTGATAATTAAATAAGTATACTAAATAGCTAATAGTTGATGTTGAAGCCTACTGAATAATTTTCCCAAGATATACAAGCAAAAAGACTTCTGTCCTGATGAAAAGCTCAGTTCTTTAAACCAGCCTAAATTAAATCAGCCTGCTGGCCAGGACTGTGTATTTCTCTGCTGCAAACCCCACTCATCTTTACAGTTCTGTTTTGACAAAGGAACCTCTTCATTTTGATCTTGTTAAAAAAGTTTTTACTTACTCAGTACAGAGGTGCAGAATGGGAAGGCCTGTGATCCATAAGGGTACAAACACTTGCTGCTCATTCCTAAATCTTACCTGGGCATAAGTTTTTTGCTTAAATGTATCTGAAATTTGACATTTCAAAGCACAGTCTTTTGTAAACTAGAGGGAACTGAAACTGTTAGACTTGCAATCTGGAAGCTGCTAGATCTGCAGGGAATGTACTTCTCTTGTTTGGATTCCCAGATTTACAGACAGTCCTCAAGAAGAGAATTGGATTGAACCACTGAAGATGATGGTAGCAGCACCTAGAGATGCTCACGGTGAAAGGCTCTGTACCAACACATGGTAATTGAAAGTCCTTAGAGATACAGTTTAAGCAGGCAAAGAGGGAGAAAGAAAGACATAGAGAAATGAAGAACTTCCCCCAGGATGATACCAAACCTTGGTGGCAGATCCAGGCTTTAATCCCAGGTTTTATGATTTCTGGTCCAGTGTCCTATGATATGTCACACTGCTCCCTAACACTTGTGGAATGCATTTCTTTCTATATCACTGCATAACTCCCTCTGTCTATATAGACACATCTATATATAACATACAGGGTTCTCTATATAGATGAATAATTCTCTGTGCGTTTACTAATTTATCATACATACCACATTCCAAACAATGTAAATATTTTAAATACTTCATTCAGAATGCTATCTGTTTATTTTTCTCCTTTAGAAATATCCAGAATGTCGCACAATTCTCCTTCCCATTTTAGAAAGGAATCCTTTCTTGCCCGCAGAGAAAGAGGCAGTGATATTGAAATTTCCACAAAGAGAGTTTGTCCCTTGAGTGCTCTTGCAGGCATTTGTGCTGAAGAGATGTTAACACAAGCAGCATTTTACATGAAATATATTCCCGTTGCTCAGGGTTCTGCTGCTTGAGGCTTGCGAAGCTGCAGCTCCCCACATTTCCCAGCCCTCCAAGGAACCCTACAGCAGAAATAAGGAAGCCAGGACTTAATATTTGGATATTTAAAAAAAAAAAAGAGCAGAAGAAATAGGTTTTTCTTTTATATGCATCACAGGAGGGGGGAAATGGTAAAGATTTGCTTTGGGACTACTTGAAATCAACTTTTTTTAGTCCTGTGTGGCTAGAGCAATCTTTGCTTGTGGTGGTGACCCAGGCAGGTGGATGCTGACCCCCACCACTGTGTTACTCTCAGCCCCTCACTGGGGAGTGAGCCGTCATCCCAAAAGGGGCTGGGGGCCCTGGCAGTGAGGAGCTCCCCTTCCAGGGACAGGGGCATCCCCTGACCTGAGACCGGGACGGGCTTCGCTCACGCCAACAGAGCGCTACCGAGGTGAACCACAGGTGTTACGTAAATGCCGATTTTTATTGCTGCCGGTACGGGTAGAGCTTAACCACCCCAGCTGGCAAGGGAACTGAAGTGAAGCTTCTTTCCCCACCTCTGATCTCAGATCAAAAGCTTCAGCCCTGCCTGCCGCACCCTGCTCCTGCGAGGAGCAGTGCTGGGAGAGTGATGCCGGGGGCACCCAAATGGCACGGCCGCCCCGGTGGCCCCTGGCTCTGGCGGGGTAGCCCGGCACTGCCGGCTTTTGCTAATACCTGCTATGGGTCTCGATGCTGCAGGAGCGCAGAGAGAAGGGGGACATCCTGGAGAAGAGGTGGGAAAGGGAGGGAAGAAGGACAGAAAACACCATACCAGGACGTGCTTTGCGCAGATGTCAAAAACCGGGAACATCTTTACTAATTGCAGCAAACTTGGCAGAAATTAAGCCTAATAGGCCTCCTTCATATGACTGTGTGACTAAACACCAGATGCCCTAAAGGCACAAACTGACAAGGCTATGTAAATCTTCAATAAAGTGTCTGTGATCCTTCTGACAGAGAGAGGATGTTGCAGGGCAGCCCCCTGAGCACCCGTCCTCCTGGGGGGGCACAAGCTGGTGAGGCAGGGGTGGAGGTGTCGGGACTGTGTGCTAAAAAACCCAACACCAAAACCAAATTTTATGACAAAGATGCTCTTGAGAGTGCATTTTCATAAAAACATCATTTTTCTAAAGAAGTGGCAAAACTCCAAATATTTTCTTTCTATTTTTCTTCCCTAGCACAGCACTTCTGTCCGCTGTCATGAAGAGACCCTGATACTTTACGAATGGTCTTGGGGCGTCATGGGAGGAGAGGGTTACTTTGGATTTATCCAAGTGTTGTAAACCACATGGCCCTTCTCTCTCCAGCCTTATCTTTGAAATGTCTCAAGAGACATCTTATTTTTATGACTGCTCAAGGACCGTAAGCCTGAGGAGCTGCTTTTGGGAATGCATATGATCCCTGTCACATCAAATGACTGCATCGTAATGTCAGCACTGTCTGTGGAACATAAAGTAGCTGCTGGGTCCCAGCTCTCCATCTGCAGTTCCCCCAAATCCAAGATTTTGAATATGAAATTTCTATTTCGCTGTTTTCAATAATTTGAAACTGTTTATTAAAAGGGCTAATGCACGATATTTTACCTCCATGTGTTCTGTGGTCAGGAAAACTATATATAGAGATTGCTCTTGAGAAATTTTTATCTGCATTTGTGGTTAATGTGCATGATTGCCTTAGGGAACATTGTGGTACCGTGCCAATGATTCTTCTCGTTCCAAAGCACAGTAAAACTTTACAATTTTAAATCCTTGGCACAATACCTTTTTAGGTTATGTCAGAAGTACCAGATATCAGTTTCAATAAAGTTGAAACATTTTGTTTTGATGTTTAAATTTATTGCTAGCATGAGAACAGTAATCTGCAATATACCTGCAGGTCAAAATGAAGAAATTAACATTGTTGAAATGAAATTTTTAGGGCTTTTCTCCCTGCTTTAAAATGCCACAAAGTAGAGGTCTGAGTTTTTTAAAGGTACAATTTTCTGATGGACAAATTCCATGGAAAGATGTGTGACCAGCACTAATTACCGGGACAAATCGGGGGAATTTGAGGATGGTCAGTATAAGAAATCAAGCAAGCGTGTACTGGCAATACTTTGACATGAGTTACTGCACATGTGAGTGAAAGTTTGAGTACTTGTGATAACACCTCTGTCTTTTGGAAGATAAAATCAGAGGGTGTTTCTCCAGACTGGTTTTGTGAAGCTGATGTCTGATTCAGCCTCCTTGACCCCCTAGTGGTCTTGAATCTGATGGAGCACATCACTAAGCATGAGAGGAGGAAATAAATACTTTTAGTAAAGGCATATTCCTCTTTGGTGATGATTGCTGTCAGGCTTTTGAATTTGTTCTGGCTCTCCTTGATAAAGAAATAGCTCACAAAAATGATACTGCAATGTCAAAAGATAACTGGTTGATCTCATCTTCCAGACTACCTCACCTATTTCTCACTGTGAGCATGGTTACTCATTTTAGACACTCATTTATTTCTGTTTCACACAGACCTACGTTATGCTGCCATATGTCACTGGCAACCTTGACGTCAGGAATGAATACTCTTGTACTGTGAGTCTAAATGTTAGAGGTTAATTAAATATGTCTCTAATGATTGCTTTTCTCATGCTGCTATCCAGAGTTTTGGTCCCAAATTAAAAGGAATATAATCTAAGAAAAGAGAGCAGCCTGGGAGGGATGGCTTCACAGGAATACTTATTTTCTGGAATATGAAAACAGTTTGGTAATGTAGGAGAAGCAGCAGGCTGCATGACTGGGCTTTGTGTATTAATGACTAAGTATGTATCACACCAAAGGTCATTCATTTCCTGTACCCCACAAATATGCAAGGCTAAGTCTGCCTGATGGTGACTAGTGGCAACACTTCTTGTTTTGTCTCCATCATCTGGGCTTGTGACTGTGGTGGGGAGGCCTCAGTTCTATGATTTTGTTTCTGCTGATGTAATTATTGCACAACTAATAGTCATGATTCCCCTGAGGCTGAAGGAATTGCAGTATATGGGAGAAATGGCTTCTGCAACAACCAGCTCTGTTACCTGACTACTCTGTCTTTCTCACCAACAGGCAACAGAGTTTGGGTGGGCACATCTCTTTGGCAAATGAGCAGGAGGATGTTTTATCTGGGTTCATGCAGAGCCTTATAAATTTAAGGTAAGACAGCAAAAGGTGAGTCCTTTCGCTGAAACTGTAATTTCAAAAATTAATCCCATAGCCACTGAGTACCTCTGCCAGATCATAGCCTGGAAATGACTTACAAACCCAATGTATATGTCTGAGAAACCTGAGTGAGGGCTTTCTTTATAAGCAAGTATTAACAAGTTAGGTTTCCTTCTAACTGGCAAACCAGCAGACGCCTATTCGAATCTATCTGTAGCGTAAGGAAAAAACTTAGCATAAAAGTGACTGTTTCATCTTGTGACCTAAGAACCCTCTGGCAAGTGCTCCTCATCTACCCAGAGGTGATGTGTAAGCAGGTCATCACAACATGAGTTCATGCTACTGACAGATAACGGATGTCACGTGCACAGCAAACGGCAGTGTTATTGCCTTGGAACAGTTACAGTCATAGACTCAGTGAGGCAAGTGCCCATTGGCTTCACGCAGAGGCAACGACACGTTGCAGATCACACTTACTGGCTCACCATGTACCCATCACGTCATAACCCAACCTCTGCAGCTGGAACAAAACCAACCATGATTGAAAAGGCTTGAATGGGGGACTCCTATCATAAAATTGTCCCTGCCACAGTCAGAAGGAAGGAAGACTTATATTACTCAAATCTGAAGAGGCACCCTCTCCTTCCCTCCTTGGAAGCACCGTTTCTTTGCTACTAATGCTGACTCAGCTGAACACCAGCTAACTGTGTGCTTTGCTTTCCAGTGAAGGGTGACTCTCTTAACAGCATAGAGATACACTGTAGTCTCTACCCCAGAAAATTTGGGGATTTTTTAGAGAAAGTGTCATCCTTTTAGACTGGTGTTGTAGACCCGTTCTGACACAGAAGAATTAAAATTTCTTGCAGTCACATCTGTGTTAGGTTGAGTATGGCCTGAGCCTGACTCTGAGCACCGATGAGTTAAAGGAGTGCTGAGTGAAAGGAATTGCTTTTCCCTCATCTCCCTTCTCTGACCAGATATTTCTATATCTTATTGTGGAGAAACTGCAATACAAGCTTAAAGATGCACCTTAATGCCTTAAATCTGGGAAGAGAAGTTATCCTGGAGTTAGGCACTTCCCCTGAAATAACCGTATGGACAAATGGGATCTGAGTGAATAATCCAGGATTTAAAAATAAATGATGCTCCTTACTAAAATATCCATACTGCATCAATAATTGAATAAAACCAGGCTTTAATCAAAGTGTAAATTCTTTTCCTCAGTTGTTTGGAAAAGGTTTACTTTCCATTTGAATCCTATGCTGCTATATATTTCATTTCTCTTTTTATTAAAAATGTCTTTATTGAAAGTATTTCTATAAGGCTCAGGAGACTTGGCAATCATTTTTATTGGATTGATCAGTTCCACTTGCATACAAATTGCTCTGCTTGAACTGACTGCTGCAACACATCTTTTTAATATAAACCTTTCTGACATAAATAACATACAGAGTGCTTCAAATCATAAAAATATCAGTTTTGGGGATTTATACCAGAATCTACTACAAGCAGACAACAACAAGCAAACAAACTAAACACAACTGTAAGGATCTGTGAAACCATTAGCTATTAGAAACTTTTCTCCTCCTGGCTTTGGCAGCTGCCATTTGTCTGTCTATTATATCCTTAATTTGCACATTTTGCACGTGTTTTTGCATTCATGAAACATGAATGAAAAAAAAAAAAATCCTTCAAAGGATCTAATATGGCTAATGAGAGAAAAAGGAAGAAGAAAATGGGGAAAAAATACATTCAGCTACTCTATTTTTGTTTTGGACTTTTATTCTGGGAGGGGATTTTGTTGCCTTATTGGTATGACTGCCTTTCTGCTCCCGTGGAGTGATCACTACATGCTCCCAGGAAACATCTGTTCTACCACTAACATACCTGCTGCTCTTAGGACAACTTGGCTAAACTGCAGCTTATTTGGAAATTGGGTGTCTCAGTCATGGTGCTTGAATTCAGCGGTGCGGTTTGCTCTTCCAGAGAATGTTTCAGGAACCCACAACTCCTCGATCTGCGCTCCTGTTCCTTCTTTTTTGAGTCATCATCAGCAATGGATTTAAGAATGGTCTCTATTTCTCTCTTTCCACTGAGACATCCCTTACATGGATGACAAGCCTCACATTTGCATACTAACCACTGTCTGGGGTTTGGGGTTACTTTTGGTTCTCCAAGACCCTGCAGTTAAGCAACACACTCTAATTTCCTCAGCTGCCAGTCAGGGCTCACTAACAGGAGCCTAGAAGCAAGGCTGAGCTGACATTTGCTGAAACAAGGGTGAATTGATACAACGGGCTCCAGTTTGTAATAGAAGTTATTGAAACTGAGGTATAAAGATGAAAGTGTCTTCCAAGGGAGCATGCATCCAGTCCATCTGTGTTGGAAGAGATACAGCTGTCATGTGTCTGGGTTTTGTTAATCTTGTCTCATTTTCTGACTGGAAATATCACTCTTTCTGGACTGCTGAACATCTAGAAATTCAGGCCAAATGGACATGTATTTTTCAGATCCTCTCAGAGCAGACTTTCTGGGCAGAGAAAGAAGACACAGCTGGGAAATCTGAATCCTGGGCAGATGTTCTGCCCAAGTATAGCGAGCCCAACACACTGAAGATGGGTAAAGGCCTCTGAACATGCAGTACCCTGCATGGGCACATGCATTTCTGCCCGGGACATCTCTGGCAGACTTGCAGAAGTCCTAGGAAAGAAAGTTATTATGATTGTGGACACTAAAAAAGGGAGAAAAAAAAGATGGAAAAGAATTCACTGTGCAGCTGTCCAGCTAAATTATGTCTTTGATCATGTACTGGCCTTGGTTTCCTACCTAGATTTTACACTAAAACCTTGGGGCAGACTGATTCTATGTCCTTGCCCTACAACTGTGGTGGTCTCGTTTGCTGTTGGTCAGCAGCAGCTACGGAGCACAGCTTCGATATGCCTAAGACTATTACATGACTGTATTTCTTGCACAAATTGGAAGAAAGCCTAATGCCACGTTGTTGCATTTCACATAATAGGACACAGTAGGTTTGTTGTTGTTTTTTTTTAACTTTGAAAAAGGCTATTTAAATCAACAGGGGGTTGCCCATATTTCCTTAGACTGCAGAGGAATGGATGAATGGATGGCATTTGTTTCTTCCCAAGGGTTTTTTTCTTTTTAGAAATAAAGAAAAGGAGAAAAATAAAACAAATGTTCTCACCCATCTGTCATCAGTCCATGAGCAAACAAGTCCTTGGCAGAAGGGAAAACAAGAGCACTTACCATGCTCTAAGGTGGATGGTGGGGCAGAAGCAATACTGGTTGGCTTATGGCAGCAGCAGTATGTCATGTCATGTTGGATCTATTCCTTCAGCAACAGCCAGCTTGATGTTTCTTTTTCCTCTCTCCCCTCTGCTCACTGAAATTTCCCTTTGCATACAATGCAGTGTCAAGGGCTGGGTGAGATTCCACATCTCCTGCCAATGCTGGGTTTATCTGTTTATCTCTCAAAAAAAAGCTACTTCCCAAGGAAACCTCCCCATGTGACCTTGAAATTCTTTGCAGAACTTGCCTCACCAATACTTTCCTTGTCTCACCAGAAATCTGTTATTATCTGCTTGCTTTCTGACACTTTGAGCAGACTCGGGAGAAGCCAGAAAGCAGTGGGGCTGCCCTCTCCAAGCAGCTCTGGCCAGTTTGCCTCCATTTCCTCAGCTAGCACATTTTAATAAGAGTTTAGATACCCCTATCCGCACTGTGGAAAAGTTCTGTGAAAAATGGAAAAGTATGATCAGCTTAAATTATGGACTACAGTGACAGGATGGGGAAAATGAAGCTGTTTTTCTATTTGCATTATGCTCCGTGGAGACAACGAAGCTTTACTAGGGCTTGGTTGAATAATGAGCCTCTAAACAGAGAACCCTGCATATCACTTTACAAACAGTTCCTCACAGAGTTCGTATTAATTATCCCATTCCTTCTGATTAGATTCAGCTGATTTCTCACTCACTCTCACATGACTTTGTGCAAGGCTCTATGATGCCTTGTGAGAATAGCAATGACACATCCATACTGATATAGTCATTAGATAGCCTGAGAACTCACGCTTCCCAGTGTGGTCATTTGCTTGCAACCAGATACTGCTATGATGCAGTGAAAGTCTTTGTTCGTGTAAAAATTGCTCCAAGTCTGCAGTGCAGGTGGTCAGGGGGGAATGGCCAGAGGGTCAAATCTGCTTTCAAAGATGTGCATAATCTTCCAGTGCTGGGGTATAGTTATGGAGCTTTATCCTCATTACAGATTTGGTAATGCAAACATTGGCAATTATAACTTTCTCAGTTTTTATTTTTCATTCTCTGTCTGGTGTTGCCCTGTCTCATGTTGCAACCGGGCAGGTGATGGATTCCAAGTGGTTGAATGGCCATAATCCTGCAGCAAGAAGGGAGGAGGAAAGCGCTTTCTTAGGAACCCAGAGATGATAATGAGGGAGGCCATGCCAATTCAGGCCACAGAATATAAAAAAAGCTTGAACAAGAAGAAAACAGAAAAATAAATGTTCAAATGCAGAGTGCTGGATTTGTACCTTCTTTACCTGTTTGCCCAGTAGCTCCAGGATTTTTGTGGCATATGTTTATCATTTTCCTCCTAAGTGGTTATGAAATGGCTGGACCTAAAGAAGGGGAAGGGAAGGGAAGGGAAGGGAAGGGAAGGGAAGGGAAGGGAAGGGAAGGGAAGGGAAGGGAAGGGAAGGGAAGGGAAGGGAAGGGAAGGGAAGGGAAAGGAAGGGAAGATCTCTGCTCCCCATGTCAGAGCATGTCACTGACCCATGTTTCTGGGGTGTGCAGAATACCCTTGCTGCCCAGAGACCATGAGCGCACCAGAGGCGCTCACTGCTTGGAGCTCGCTGCAGAGGTGCTGGCAGTCCTGCCGCTTCTGGATGGGAAGCAGCACAGCTAAATCATTGCAGTCCTGCTGGTGAAAATCTAATAGCTTGTGTTTGGTGCTTTGCCTGTGTGGGGCTAACCTGTTATCCCCACTGAGGAGGGTGCTGGGCTATCTGACTTGCACCAGTGCTAGCTCAGGGCCCAGTGAATCACACTGCATGGCAAAGTGAAGACATTTCCAAGGTTTTTTGTTTCCCCTAACAATGAAGGTTTCACTGGTTACCTCTTCCGAAAGTTTCCTGGTGGGCTTCCAATTCGTTGCTGTTGCAGAGGAACGGGAGAGAGCTCGGCTGTGAGCTCAAGGAGGAGGACTGTACCCTGCCAGGGCTCTTCAACTCCCCTGCTCTCTGAGGGAGTGCTGGTGCTTCATTTAGAGATATTCCAGGCTTAGGGATGAGTACCACACTGTATTGTCTGTATTTCTCTTTTCAAATAGCTTAGTTTGATATAGCTGAGGAAGAACACCAAATGGTAGCATTTCACTTTGGTAGCTTTTAATAACAGTTCTTTCATGCTAGCAAACAAATACTGGTTCCGTTCTCTGCCTGCATATAGACATTTGTCTCTGAAATACTTCAGCTACAGCACAGGAAACGTAGTTTCTGCATTAACCAAGACCAACAAGTGCAGTTGTGAACCTCTGCTTCACAATACTGCTTAAAACACAAACATTTGTGTTGCATACATGCTTTGTTTATAATCTCATCACTGTGTATGTGGATTTCACTGCAAACTGTGTGTTATATCATTCCATCTCTTACAGTGTAGAAATAGTGTATAAAAATCAGATCGAGTCCTTTATTTATGGTTGTCAAGAACCAGATGACAGAAAACATCTTCTGCTTGAAGAATGATTACTGCTAGTGTTTCCTGGGAACCCCTTTTATCAAACAGTGGGAATTTTGTTTCTCACTGTTTCTTGTCCTTAGCGTCACATCTGCAATGTTAGAGCCAAGAAAATGTCAATAACTCCATTATTATGAATCCCTGCTTTCAGGGATTAATAATTTCACACATACTCAAACACAGGCAAAATCATTTGAAACTGAAATTTGGCATAAACATTTGTAATCCAAGAGCAAAGCTTACTTCTGCAAAATTATGTCTGCAGTTCTGAATCTGAGAGGACTCTCAAGGTGCCTGCACTTTTTTTTTTTTTTTTTTGAGTCAGTTGCTTGGAAATGATACAATCTCACTTGCTATCTGGCAAGAACTCATTTGTATGTCTGGAGCTCTCAGTAGGGAAAAAATTGTGGTTTACTTTGTCATGCTTTCTTGCTTTTCTAATGGAGTTTTCTCTAGATGCCAAGGAAAAGGAGATGGTGAAGTTCAATTGGTACAGCAGAACCCCTTCCTCACTTCTCTATTTATCCATTAAATATTCCAGCCTCCCATTGTTTAAAGCCCCTTTATATGTACCTGAGTAGTATGTGTAAGGAATGCTATGCAGGAAAATGTAATTGCATAAAGAAACCAAAACTCCAAATAACTCCCCAGGCACTGAAATAAAGGAAGCCTAGTTTACTGTGGTTTTTGTTTTGAGTTTGATCAACTACATTTTTGTAAAGATAGGAACTGTAGCTGAAGTCTTCCCCATTGCTAGACATTTATAGTCTCCCTTTCATTCTTTCTCTCCCTCTTGCCCTTTCTTTTCTCTCATGTAGATTTTAACTAGCTCTTCCTCTGCCTGTTTTGATGAATTTGGCTGAAATTTGTATCTTTGATATCTCTTCTGCTCTTTGTGTTAGGTTTTTTCTTTTAAATTGGTGAACAGGTTTGAAAATTTTTGCCAGGTAGTCATATTTGCACATAATTAAAAATATACATACAGTGGAAATACACAAATCTCATTAGTTTAGAAAAACGGGTTTAAAAAAACGTCTCTGGCTCTCTCAGCTTTCATGTGACATATCACAGTTGTCCAAGAATGCCTAATAATCTCAGAACCTGCAATAACGGTGTGAATTTCTCATCAATCATTGCCTGATGTTCTTTGAGCATCTATGCAAAATGTAAATAAACCAAAGTGCCAAACGTAAGGCAACAGGGGCAGTTTCATTTTATTATGCAACTGGCAAGTTGGTAAACTATGGAATTGTTGGTGAAGATGAATTTGAACAGATTTTTTTTTTGTGGTGGCCTAAAATTTTGTGTCAAAATCCAGGACTTGGTAGTGTTCAGAACACCCACGTTGTTCTTAGTGATGGAGTACAGTCCAGTTCAGCTTCTTCCAGAGACCTGACATCCCTCCTTTGCATTTCTGGACCGTTGGCTTAAATAATTTGCTCGTTCCATACCCATGCACTTGCTTCCTCCCTCATTCACCTATCCAAAGTATGAACAAACTTCCTGAAGTTATCGCTTCATATTTCAGCTTGTAAAACACAGCATTTCAGGACTTTTGCACAAGCTGCCTTGGCCGCTGCTCCTGCTATTAAGCCGTGGCATGATGGGTGCCTGGAATCCGAAACTCAAGTGGAGGAAGCGGCAGCATTTGATACACCTGTCCACGAACGCAGCGCTGCAATAATCATCAATCAAGTTGAATGTTAAACATCCCAGACTAGACAGCTTGAGTAGTAAGTGTACGCTTTCATGAGGAGAACTCTTTATTCTCTCGTTAAACTGATACAACTCGGTCAGAAACAACCAAAGTGAGTTCATGATTAATGTGTTAAGGGCAACCTACTCTAATTCTGACATAACAGTCACCCTTTTCCGGTTGAGGGTAGGGGCTAAATGAACTCTTGGGCAGTCTGTGCATAAAACATACCTCTTCTTTGAGTTGAAATGATGCTGGCTTGGAATTACAAATGTTTCTAAGACCATCATTTGTATGTGGGTTGACCTTTGGACTTCACAATGTGCTACAAGAGTATCTACAATAAGAAATGTGGGCCAGCCAAGCTCAAAGGTCCCCCTCTCCCTGAGGACTGGCCACACCAAACAACGAAGCCGCAAGCCTGCAATGAGAAGCTGAATGTGTGGAGAGGAATGTCAACCTAGACAATACTCGCCTGCCATAGACCTGCATGCCATGCCAAGTCAGTTCTTTAATAATTCAGAGAAACCAGAAAGCCACATCACAGGTGATCTTCAGATAACCTCAGTGGGAAGAGCCTGAAACAAAAAAACCTGACTGAACAAAGTTCCTGAGTACTTTGGCTTCAGTTAGAGTACTCGCATACTTGAACAAGCTGGAGTCTCCTGCTAAATGGTGACCTCAAAAGGGAAAGACAGCATATGATATTTGAGTCCTGGGTAGGGTTCAAAACCTACAGTAGGTGCCTGTATGTCCTTCTACCTTCCCAGAGAGTGCTTTAGGGACTAATCTGATGTTAACTGAAACTCTTCAGAGGATTCATACTTTTGGTAATGAATTCCCTATTATTATCAGGTTTGGGGGAATTTGCACTCTAAAAATAGTTTCTGCTGCAAGACTGACAAGACACCTTTAGTATAATCAAGACAGATAACTCCAGACCTGGAGAACTGGGAGAAAGTGGAAAAGTCAATGCAGTTGTTTAATGGCTGATAAGTAAGTTGTGTGTATATCAATGGCAGATAACAGTGCTCATCTTCTCCAGTTTTGTAGCACAATGTGTCATCTGCTCTAGTCTGTAGAAATCACCCCCAAACCTGCATGAGATATTCTGCTTGTACATTTTTTTTTCTGCTTGAATTATGCTGGTATAAAACTGGTGGAATAGAGAGGAGCATCAGGGCGTCTGTCATCAATGGCTACACCAATATGACAAGCATTAAAAAGTGCCAGTTCCTCAGTAGTGTAGAGAACGAGCGCTGCGGTGGATTGTATTTCTGGTACTATTATTACAGAGAGACTTGTAAGAAGCATACATGCTGTGGATGAAATGGGTATGGAATCACAGAGGCTAATGATAGAAAAAGGCCACTTATATCAACTGCTACATTTCCCTGCTGGTATAGGATTGTTCCCAATGAGATACGGTGTATTTTTAGTCTTTTGTCCAGTCTGGTTTTATATGTAAATAATAAAGATTGTCAGTCATAAAGGAGCCTGAAATAGTTTTGTTCTAGTTCTGTCTTCCTCTTCCCTCCCTCCTCCCCTCTCTAATTTCTTATTCAGGCTAAATGAGAACAGGAAAGATATCAATTTTTTTTTTTCTTTTTGTTCTCTCCTTTCTCCTGTTTGACCCTCTTCATAGACAGGATTTCTCTGACCTGATTTTTAAAAAATTGTATTTGGACAGTTCAGTTTTATATGCTACTCTATGACAGGTCTGATTTAGGAGGCTCTTCGAAATATGGAGGCTCAGTTTGACAAGAAACAACCTACTTGCAAGCCAACCTGGAAAATAAGTAATAAACAAAGCAGTGATTTCTGCTCAGATAGGAACTGAACTGAAGCTATTGCATATGCTTTCTTGTGAACTGTGTCTCACATTATTTTATGAGTTGCTGAGGGTCTACTCAGTGTCTGTCTGTCCATTATGCACAGCCTTCCAGAACAGAGAGCTAGGATGTGGTTTAGCTTGAAATCAAGTACAAGCCATACCACACAAGAACAAGAAATTTAATAACAAAATAAAGTAGTCTTTTTGGTATAGGAAGAGAACTGCATAAGTACTTCAGCACTTTCATATAAATATCCTTTCATCTTTGGGAAAACTATTTCCCTTTTTTGACTTTGCACCCTTAGAGAGCTGCATCTCAAGTGGACATAAACTGGTATGACACAGCTTTCAGAAAATGAAGTTTTTGGCTTGGAACTCATCTGTATTAGGAAACAAACTTGTCCTCAGTGGTTTGTCATTGCACGTGCCAGCGAATCAAGTGGATAGGCTGAGGAAGTTACAGCTGAGTTGCTATTATTTTGATGGGTGAATGGCCCTCAGCATATCTTGTGTTTGATCCATATGCAGTCACACCTCTGCTTTTAATCTGGTGAGCATAATACCTTCTAGACAGTGAAACAGTGGACAAATTAATGCCCTCTTTGTTCCTGATGGGAGAAACCCATCTAAATGGTAGCCTGAATGAGAACACATAGAACAAAAAGACCTAGGGACTGAATTAATACCAGCTGAGCGTACATGTCCTGTCTGCAGCAAAAGAAATTGAGAGAGAGATGGAAAATGAGGACACACCAAAAAATTACTTGTCATCTGCTGTTAAGATAAAGCTGTGGGGGGAGAGAGAGACCAAGGGAAAAAAGAACGTGTGTTATGGACTGTGTTGGCTGAAAAGAGTCTTGAAATAGAAACTGCGTCCTATTGTCTGTCCATGCTGAGTTCAGAGAAATAGGGCTCCTGACATCCTCTTTCTATAATCAGCCTTGCACAAAGCACCCAGCTCCAGCACCAGCTTCTTTTCCCAATAGAAACAACCCTCAGGGTACCCAATATTGGCTAACTGCTGTGGTTGCTTTGAGAAAAAAAAAGCTGCTTTTTCTCAGAATAAAAAAAAAAAAAGACAAAGCAGTAGGTACTTACCTAATCCCTATTATCGCTCAGTGACCGGCTGCAGTGTCCCACAACTTTGGGAAGCCCTCCCAGAAGCTGCTGAGAGCAAAAGGGAACTTGTCCCTTACTTACTCCAACTTATTCCTGATTTACTCCAGGGAGAGAAGAAACAGTATCCAAGAGGATGAAGATAACCTGTGCAAAGAGGAAAAATATTCAACGAAGGAGAGCAAAAATGTACTGGAAATTGAGGACTATCGGAGACAAGCTGCCATCAGCTTCCTTTGAAGTTTGGAGTTGCTGGAGAGAAATGAGACTGTACAACTTCATAATTTATAGGCCAAAAGACTTCGGGCATATAGGGTAATGAGAGGGTAGTGATTAATCACTTTCTGAGAACTGCTAGTTTTAGTTTCTTTCCTCTCGTGGTGTCAGCAGCACACTGCTTCACCAGGCCACAGCTCAGTAACACTCCCACAGTTGTTAGTGGACTTATCCTAGTAATATTTCAGTGAAATACAGAAATACTGCTATCTGTCTAAGGAACTGAGGCACAGAGGCTAAGTGCAGGATTCATCCTGCATGACTTTATATGTCTTATCTAGACTCCAGGGTCAGCAGAGCCAAAGAGACGCTTCTTGGGGACAACTTGTCCGACGTTTTTCAGGCACGTAAATAAGCTGAGACATGCCACAATGCCTGTCTCCCCATCAACAGTAAAGGGAATCCAAATCATTTTCTCATATGTAGATGCTTGCGCTGTAGAGGGCTGAATTCACATAGGTCTTTCCCAACCAAAACATCTGCTTAAGGGTGCTTGGGAATAGGGATCGGAGCAGGAGCTGGGACCCTGGTCTCCCAGAAGCCAAAACAGTAGCTCTGAATTTATAGCTGTCCTTCCCTGTACGTAGTTCCTCATGTCTGTGACATTGGTTTCTGTATCCACAGTGAAATGGGCAGTTTACACCTTTATTTCTAATAGAATACTCACTGATAACCAGGTTCAGGCAATCAGGAAAATCACATCTGTGTCTTAGCAACAGAAAACATTGCTAAATTGCAAAATGGTCACCAACAACCTCACACTGTTGTCCTTCCACTGTCACAGGAGAAGTGAATGTTTTTAAATCAGTTCAGATTTGTGAAATGGCATCAATTTTTAAATCTAATAACTGCTGACTCAACTTTTTGGATAGCTTGATTTTTATTTTTCACCATCTTCCATCTTGCTATGCTACCTTACAACCTTCCACGTTGACTTGCTGTTGCATGCCTTGCTTTCTGAGTGTGGTCTTTGGGGTTTACTTCCCCCCAAAATGTGTCTTGCTGCCTTCCTCCCATTGTGATTACAGGATGCATTTTACAAACTGAGTCCTTGGGTCTTCATACACTCTGCCTGTAACAAAGTCCCCCAGATTTCCTCAACTGTCTTCCCTGCCCCCCCCCCTCATTTTTAACAACTCACTTCACAGCCCTCATGTCCCATTTTGTCTTCTATCACAAAACAACCAACATTTTGATTTCTTCAGTGTATTTGTGTTTCCATGGTGAAGAGAATATCATCTTTTCTTGTGGCTTACCAGCTTTGAATGGTATAAACTACAGACTGACTTGTTAATCTTTTAGTGTATTTTGCTGCCTTGAATCCTTTGTATTCAAGATAAATACATTTTAAAACCAGGTGATTAGTAGGTATCTGCACTTCAAGGCCAAACAAACTACTAGTCTGACTTCCAGAAAATTTCACCCTGCTACCCTTAACCTGGGTTCAACATCTTGTACTTGCCTAAAGCATGTCTTCCAGAAAGGCACCTGGGCTTGAGATAAAGGATTCACCTACCTCTTCATGTGGTAGTTCGTGCAAATAATTAATCATTATCTTACAACATTGTGCCTTATTTCTCATTTGAGTTTTTCCAGATTTAACTCCCAGATATTGATTCATGTTTGGCTTCTGCTCGATTAAAGTACATAAGGTACTTATAATAAAACAGTATTCAATCTTCTCTTTGACAGGCTAAACATATGGAGCTCTTCAAGTCTCTCACTTGATGCTCTTCCTGAACTGAATCACGGAATCTCAGTGTGCTACAGGGGAAACAATAGGAGCGTGTTTTGCACAGAAGTAATTGTGCTTCATCAGGGCTTGGGAGAGAAGGAAAAAGAGGAGGGGAGGAGAGACTAGGCAGGGCAGGAGACAGACAGTTCCTTAGGCAAGCTGCAAAGAAAATCGTCTGGGGATGAAACCAGGACTGTACGAGTGCCACAGCTCTATAGTTACCTGCTGTTCTGGCATGGGGCAGCGTCTGCCTACAAACATAACTAGTCTCTAGCTCTCTGCATCAGCTGGGGGTTTGACCCTAGCAGGTCCAGAAACTCACCTGGCAGGGACAGGGTCCAGATTTCTCTGCAAACTTGGCCAAGTAATCAGACAAAAGCACTTATTCTTCATCGTAATGTGCTTTAGCTAGAATAAAGAGACTGTGCTAGGGAGAAAAATAAAACAGTTTTTATTTCATTCTGTTGAAAGGAATGTTTTGTCAGTCATGTATCAAAAAGCATAAAACCTATCTGGAAGAGTATTAAACCTCTACCTGTAACTCTCATACCAAAACAGTTTCATTAAAAAAATAGTAAGACGAAAACATTATCACATTTCTATATATGTTGTCATTTTTCATCTGCTTGGGTATTTTGCTGCAGTTTTGGGGTTTTTTTTTATATATATATATTTGGGTTTTATATTGTGCTTAAAGAGGTAAAATTATTACTTACTTTTAGCTTTTTAAAAACTCTATAGAAAACACAAGATTAAGGACAAGATTCATGCACAGCATACATACAGTTCCCAAAGATGATTATTAAAGATCGCTCCAAGGGAAGTATATTAGCGTGAGCAGGCCCACGTTACAGGTTTAAGATTACAATATTAAACTTTTAAATACCACATTGCCTTGTCTGAAATAGCTGGTGTGTGGTTAGTTCTGTGTCCTTGTAGAATTTTAAAGCAAAACCAAAAATGAGCTTGGTCAGCCTAGACAAATACCTTGAAGCATATGAGATTTTTCCAAGCTGGGCCAACTTGTTTTTTCTAGGTTGTACAGTAAGTCAGCTGCACCACATGAAATGTATAAATACATGGAAAATTATAAATATTGCCAAGACTGCTTGATGTGATAATCTATCGCTCTTGACTGTTGTGAACACTTCCTATGTCTTGCATTTTCTTAAAGTGGAGTTTGATATATTTATCATAAGCTTAGTGATTCAGAGCTTAAGAGGTAAAGAGCTCTTTACTCCCATCCGTCGGTAAAAAGGGAAAGAACAAGCGTAGGACTGCTTTTTACCTAACTGTAAGCACAAAGATGCTTCAAAGAGGAGAGATTTCTTGCTATTACACAGTGGTAAACAGGGGAGGACGTGCAGCTCCCATTTCCATAGAGCTGCTAGCCAGGGTTTCTCCTGCTGCATCGCACGTGTGCTTAACGTGTGCTCACCTACAGCAGGTGAACCGATATCACAGTTTGCCACTTTCAAGAACACCGCCTTGCATCCTTCTTCCTCCTCCTCTACTCATGCCAGACCCATTCCCACTTCTGCCTGCGTGGTCCTTGACCCTTCCTTTGTGCTCTTGAGTCGCTGCCATAAATTAACTGGGCTCCTTTGGTCAGGAAACAATTACACGTTTCTTTCTATTTGATAGGTTATTTTTCTCCCTGGCCAGGAAACTGCACAGCGAGTCCAATGAGCCCCAGAGTTGATGCATGCCTTGTTATGAGGCTGGGCTCCCTGCTCCTCTTCCCTAGAGAGCAGCCATCCCTCGCTGCCTAAAAATTCACGGAGTAACAACGCCTGCTGGGCCTGCACTCTGCCATAGGATCTGGAAATAGTTGCTCGATGATTTTAGAAAAGCACTGGTACTTTGTCCCGAGGAGGCTGCTCCACCAAAGGCTCTCCATGTTGGGTATCGAGTAAAATGTAGCACAGCAGGCTTGGCTTTGGGGACTCAGGTGACAGCACAGTACCTAATGTGTCAAAGGACCTGGCCACCAAAGGAAGAAAAAAAATCCCAGACAGATCTCAGACTGTAAGTCTTGCAGGCAGGAGCTCGGAGCAGAAGAGTGCCCTTTGCTCCCCTTCTTGGTGAATGAAGGGAAAGCCCGAATGCGGAGAGTTCACACAGGCAAACTGCAGGCTAACTGGGAAACCATCACAGCTGGAAGTGAGGTCCCAAGGGACTATGGTGGGGTCCAAAAAATTTCTGGCATGGAAGAGTCTCTTTCTAAGCTTCCTACACACTCTGAGGACCAGGAGAACTGACCACTGGGAAGACGCATACAAGTGGCAAAGGGCCTGCTGGGCATTGATGTGTGGAAGATGGGAAGATGCACATGGATGAAGTGTAGAAGTTGCATTCACCTATTGGGCACCCACATGTGCAAAGTGTGAAATTAAGTTAACAGACTGCTGCTAAAGGTGGAGGGGAGCCAGTTATTCATAGAGAGAGTGGCTACGCTTTCCCAAGCTAATGCTGTCTTCCCTTTTCTCCCCTCTTAAAAGCTTTTTTCCTTGCCTCATGCTCGGGCTTGTGAGAGGGGAAGAGCTGCCTATTCAGGACACAGTAGAAGGAGTATCTTCTGCCTGCAAGGCTCAGGTGCAAGTATGAATTGTTCTTAGTAAGGACCCTCATGTCTTACGTGGTCAGGTGCTGCCTCCCACAATTTGCTGCACAGTTGTGTGCTCCTAGGCATATGGAACTTTACAGATGCTCTCCGCATTTATGAACTTAATTTGCATTAGTGTGTGCTGAGTTCAACAAGAGCTTAATAGATTCTTTATTGCTGGGGATTTTTGATACCAGATCAGACAGATGTCTGTTGGGTGTAGAGAGTCATGCCCTCAGGAAAATAATAGACCAATGATTCCTGAGGAATCATCCAGCCTTCGTTTCTGCTTTTTTTTGGCTGACTTCTTAAGAGAGTAAAATCTGGAGGAAAATATTAAATTCTGCCCAGTAAAGGTTTGACACAGTGCTTTACAAACCTTGCACGGCATTTCAGGACTGCTAGATACTCTACTACTGCTGCTATCAGAGGAAATTTAGGATTACTTCATTATTTCAGGCTACTGCTATGTAAATACCTCATGTATTACATTGGAATAAAATTGAATGCATGTATACCAAAGATCAGAAATCAGACTGTTGACACTGACTCAAGCAGTTGTCAGTACCAACTGACTCTTAGGATGAAAGTTTATGATTTCATGTTTTGGTCTTGTCATGGCCCCAGATGGCATGGTGTTCAGTCTCTGTCCCAGTTCATTAAGAAACATGTAAAATCCCTTCTACTTAATTTTAATTTTCTCCCTTTTCTCTCCCCTTACTAATGTGGCCCCTTAAAAAGCGCTGAAATCTAGAAAGCAGAAAAAGCATAATATCAAGTTTTAAACTGTTCATACCAACCCCTTCAGAAATGTTTTGTGTATCCAAAGGCATGTGTAATTTGCAGTCTTTTAACTAGTGTTCATTAGCAATTTCAAAGGCTGGCCCAGCTTTCTTTGGCCTGGACTTTAAAAGACGTGGTCTGAGCACGATAACTGTTTTATTGGAACTAAACAGGACATCTCAAGTGCCTTACAACTCTTATTGTTGAAGTCAGTGGGTGGCACAAGGGCTTTGTTTTCCTTTGCAAGCAGGATGACAGATAGTTGTCTTCCACATAAGGCAGTTAAAGAAGTCCACTTCAAAATACCCGTTATCGGGTATCGAAAGACCAGGTGATAAATTCATACCCACCAACATGACTATTAAAGTGAAATGTGTAATGCTCCTTTGGATATGACATATGCGTAGTCACTAAATTCAACAGCTCAAACACCTTCTCCCAGTGCTAGCTCTGCTCCGTTCCAGTTGGCTCCTTCAGTACAGTTTTGCAATACGCCAGATATTTCATTTACAGCACAGAGGTGTATGCCTGAACATATTTGCAGGCCAGGAGGGGATTTTGGCTGGAGAGATTTTTTTGGAACAAGGAGTTAGAAAAATCCTGTGTGGAGTTGGCAGCGGTGGCTTGGTACGGGCTAGGGTGCCAATTCAGCCGTGCTCAGCCTCTGACGGGTGTCAGGCAAGAGCTTTGCTGAGCAGGTTCCTGGGTCACCTCTGAAGTTAGCCTTGCTTGAAAAGAGGCTGTGTAGCTCCCGTGCAGATTTGGCGTATGTATGCAGGCTGGTGAATGTATAAAACAAAGCATCTGATTGAAGTGGAAGCGCCAGCATGAGAAGGGACTGTGTTTTTCAGAAACAATTTTTCTAGCTGTCCTAGATATTCCTATTTCTTTTTATTCCTTAAACAGTATAGGAAGTGAAAGAAGAGAACGACGTCTTTTTTACTGATGTTAAGTTCAGCTTGTGGATGAAAAGCTGGCCCAGGTTTCAGCTTTCACAGCAGGTTTGAGAAGTCTGTATCCCATGCTATTAAAAGTGACTGAATCCTGGAAGTTTATCTCAATTTCACATAAATTTGAATAAACCAGAAATTTAACTCAAGTTACAACAAAAATTTAAAGAGATTTTGGATTCATGGGTAGTTCTGTTTATAGAGTCTCTTCCAGGCAGATTCCACATGCATTCAGGAAATGGTTTAGGTTGTTCAACTGTCATTTTGTAAGTATTTTTAAAGAGACTGTCCTCCCCTTGTCCCTTGGATAATAATTGCATTTCCAGTGGAGAGAAGCCCCAGCTGAGGATATGTGGACCCACAAGTAGAGCAGCAGTATTTGAGGGCATTCAGATCTAGATTTTTGTCCTGGCTCATATACAGAACCGAGATCTGGATTCAGATCTCAGGCAATCCAGAATTCCTGAGGTGCCCATATTTATGGTTTGGATTTGGGCTGAAGTTCAGTTTTACAGGAGCAATAAGTGAACTAAAGCATTCAAGTGAATCACTACCAAAATCAACTTACGGTAAGCCATTATTAACTTCTTCAGTGAACAGAGCCAAAAAAAAGATATATTTTAAACTACACTACTTTCCCCCTTCTTTTCTCCATCACATTCCAATATTATTCTCTTATAATCTCTCTAAACTTACAGATGACTCAAAAAATAATGTTTGGTAAGCATAGTCATATGCTTTTCATCAAAATTTTATTTTGAAACATGGTGAAGAGTTGTGTTGCATGATGAAAAATGTCTCTCTCTAAACATCATTTTCTAATGGACTTTTTTATGTCCCATAAAATGTGCTAATTTTTACTTGTCCTCTGCTGTCAGTGAAACAAACTATTATTTCTTTCCGCAGAACCAAACTCCAAACAAGAATGTCTGGAATATCAAGAGTAATGACGTACAAAGTCCCTTCTGGCCGCAGCTTCTATTGAAAAATAATTGGATGAATTGGTGATGCTTACATTTCATCTAGCCTGCCACTGTGAGTAATTCCATGGTGCCTTCTTGGCCAAAGCTCAGCCATTTAAGCACTTGGTGAAAATCTATTTGGATGGACTCGGTGAAGGAATATGTCAGATAGCAGCAGAGTAAGAATGAAAGCTCTTTGGAATAGCTTTGCATATGTTGTCACAGCATCTAATGTTGTGCAAACGGCACCCTGATTGTGACTTCAAGTTTCTGCCGCAGTGTAAATAATAAACGATGAGGATGCTTACTATAAAAGTAAAGCTGGCCTGGATACAAACTGTAATGTGATGGGCAAGGGAATTCAGATGGTGGAATAGGTCCTTGTGTGGTGTAAATTATCACGGTACCATGCGATGTCAGTGGAGTTACCATTTACCCAAAGAACCGCCTCTTTGCCTTGCCAAGAAATCATGATATGGGCTGTCACCTCTCAGAATGGATTAATGAACGAGAACAAAACAGATGCCAGCTTGCCAATGCTCTTATTGGGATCACAATTTGCTACAGATTTTTAATAGGAAACAATTCATAGGAAAAATTTTTTTTTCTTCCAAATCCCTCAAATAGTCATTCTAAAACATGTATGTACTTTTTTTGTCTTTTGGTTCATTTGTTTTCCAGTGACTTTTCCTTCTGTTCCTTTTTCCTGCCTTATTGTTGATGGATTTTGAAAAGGTTTTTCACATGTTCCCAGACTTTTAGATCATCAAAGGAGTAAGAGATTTTGGAGAAGACTGCGAGACAGATGTGCCATAGAGGGAGCCAGGGTGAGATGAGACCAGGGACTGGGGCCAGCTGGTGCTGCGAGCTGGGGCCTCTGGTGGGGTCCCTGGTGGGGTCCCTGCCCTGAGCCACTTTGCACAGCCAGCTCTTGTGCTGATTTCTCCCGAGTCTTGGGAGTGCAGGCTACAACCTGGCAGGAAGAAAGGGAATCATAGACAAGGAGAGAGAAAATGTGGAGATTTTACCAAAGCCAGCACTCAAGCAGCAGTTCCCCAGACCTCCCCACTGCGTAATGAAGTGAGAGGCTGAACTTTAGGAGGAGGAGGTGGCCTCTTCCTCCTGCTGTTTGGGAGGTGAAAGTGAAGAACAATGTGTGAAGTGGAACCAGCTCATTCCTTCCTCTTGTCTCTTGAGCAGGCACTTATTTCCATGTGAATAGTTGCATTTCAACAAATCTTTTTTTGTATCTCGAAGTTTGTTTATTTTTTTACAAACCCTCCTAAGTATCACATGGTGACACGTACATCTGTCAGCCAGCGAACTTGCCTGTTAAGGGCTGTGAGGCATGAAGCTTTGCCTGTTCATGCCTAAGGTGTGCACGCATAGGCTGACAGACACAGCCCGTGGTATGTTCTATTGCTTATTCAGGGCAGTCTGAAAAGGTGGTGTCTTGACTTCACCCTGGCAGCGGGGTAATTGCTGAGAGGGAATTGGGAGGACCAGAAAGGATAAGTGTCGTCTAGAGTGAAGCATTCTCAGACATCCCCATGACTTCATACGAACTTGTCACACGCCGAGTCATTATTTTGGACAGAAACACAGCCAAGGCAAAGTTGTAGTCTAAGCTCTAGACGCTACTCCAACACACGCAAATAAATACATGAACTTTTCTCTCTACCCAAATAAATGAACACATAAAACCAAAACACACACACAAAAATTGTAAACCCTGATGATTCAGACTGGTTAATGCAGGAACTAGAAGGCTCTCAGGTCAGTTTATGGTGCTCCTCATTGTGCACATGAATTCAAAGGATCTTCCTGTTCTGATAACATAGAGGAGTCCTACATTCCGTGTGACTTCAAGTGCAACTACAGTACTTCATGGGTGCCATCTTTCAGTAATATACTGGATGCTGACTGCCTGAAGCTCTGCCCCCTCTTCATAAAGCATCTCTTATTTCCTTAGTTGTAAAAACGCTTCCTGGAAAAGGCTCTTCCCCTGCAAATGGTCTGTGGACACCTTCCAGATACTAATCTGGGAAGCAGCATGGGATCTTCCTGAGATCTCATGAGTCGATGGGTTTCTGCAAGGATTTGAGGGACCCAGGATGGTCTTTTCATCGGGGGGGGACAAGACCTTTATCAAAACAGGGTAACTGCCACAGGCTGACCTACCTGGTTCTGAGGATGTGTCCTCTCAGAGGAGGAGACAGTCCCACTGGTAGAAGACAGGGTGTAGAAGGATGTGTAAAGGTAGCAGCCAGGTAGCTGAAGTTGTTGTTTACTCTTCATAAGAGCTGTTAAGAAATGGGGTAGTGTCTCCTGCCATGGAATGGCATGGAATTAATAAGGAAGCTGAAAAGGTGATTTTGGGGTGGGGAAAGAGCTCGCAACAATGACGTTGTAAAAAAAACCCTCCCCTAAAATGTATCTTGGTGAAGTTCAGTTCTGCTTTTTGTGAAACTATAGAGAGCTGATCTTACAAAAACAAGTGCTTGTTGAGGTTGCTGTTGTATGGAATTGGCGTGTGATGTTTTTCTAGCAGCCTCTCTTCACTGTCATCAGAGTGCAATTTCTCTAGAGTCGCTGTGGGATGCAACAGATTTCTTGGAAAAGAAGGCTGTGTTGACACCCACAGGCTAGTAATGTTTTCACAAGAAGGAACATGACTTTACATTTGACTCTCTTGAAAAGAGATTAGCAACTCTGTGATTTATAAGAATTGCCAGGGTTTGAGGTTGTTTTTTTCCCCCTTTCTCTGAATCTAAGCTCCAGCAGGTAGGTGTTAAGTGAGTGAAGCATTTCTGGCAAGATTTATGTGCCCATACAGTAGAATGGGAGTGAAATCTGACAGTCTAAAGGAGGGGGAGCAACTGACAAATAGAGGGGGTGGAAAACGCAGATTGGCTTGGATTTTTTCTTTCCTGTTCCTTTGCAGTCAAAACCCTTTGAGACTCTTCACTCTTGGGTTGAAAACCTCATTTGCACAGACATTTCCCTTCCCTGTCCTTTTGTTCTAGCAGTAAACATGGGTCCACAGCATGTATGTGGAAAAGAGACATGGCCAAAGCTAAACCTTGAAAAAATGTCTTTTCTAGAATTAGATGACAAGCATTTTCCCTAGAAATGAGATCTCTTCAATCATGAAGTTCTCTTAGAAGAAAGAAGCCCTTTCTCACTATGGAGTCTCACAGTTAAGTAAATAGTACTAGAAGAAAGTGTGTTCTCATACAGTAGGGTGTTCCAGCCTAAATAGCAACCAAAGCCTTTGCTTTCCAGAAAGACGTATACTGTCCTGTTTGGTTGGTTTGATCAAATGGGTGCTTGCAGCCGTGCTGGACAGCACATGGTTGCTCTTGTAGGACCATGGTGGTTAGCAATTCCAGGACTTCTTGGCTGTTAGATGGGAAGCAAAGTATAGTTTGTAAGGTGCCCTGAAGCTCAACACTGGATGAATAACAGATTACAAACCCAAAATGAGTGGGAATAGCTCCATTAGACCCATGATTCCTGCTGAGCAATACTATAGGGATACAAAATAGGTATATAGTTCAGATGATAATGGCATTCCTCTTACTGCACAAAGGCACATTTTCAGAGAGACAGAAATATAGATGCAGAATAAACTACTGAATATGTATCTAAATATCAGAATTTGATCTTAAGTAAATATCTCAAGCCACTTCTGAAAGACATTAATCCTGGGCCATGGGTGGAAAATAAAGAAAAAAAGAGCCACACTTGCCAATTGAGTCTTGTTCCTTTAGCCCATGAAAAAACATAGACACATGGGTAATGAACCAGGTTTTATCTGTAGCAAAATCCAAATGTGCAATTGTGCCTATGTTCTAACAAATTTCGAGTGTCCATCAGCCACAGAAACGCATCATCTCACTCATCAGAAATTTAATAAATATGAAGCACTTCAGAGGAAACACTTTGGCTGATGTGGTCTCTTTTCTGATGGAGGTACATCACAAAGAAATTTCCTACTAGTTCTAAGAAAACCACTGCATGTTGCCTACAGCCTGTGTGTCTGTAAGGTGAATGGAGTGACCTGCTTCTTGGGACTGCTGTTGGTAAAACAGTAAGTAGAGCTGATCTGAATCTTTTTTAATTCTCCTGTTCTGTGAAAACTTTCAAGATTTTAAAAACATCTTGCATGTCAGTGGGAACAACCTGAGACCTTTTGAAGTTTCTCAGGAAAATAAGAAAGAGAAAAAACCCAATGGGTTTCCTGAACTGCCAGTCACCTAGGAATTAAACACTGAAGTGAAGTGGAGAAGCTATCAGGAACAAGTCTTTGTGCCACTGACTGGTCACTTAATAAAACAGCATCAACGAGAAGCCATGAACTTGCTCCGTCCTAAGAGATGATGGTTGTTATGACACCCTGTAGGATAGGGGAACCAGGTTCAGGTCCCTATTTTGCCAAAAAGCCTAGTTTTGCTATGGCAGTGATCTAACCGCTAGTGTCTTGGCTAAGCGGAGCTGTTCTCTTTCTTTGGATGCAAGCAATTTTTCTGATGAAAGCCTAAGCAAAACTGGTGCGTTTCTAAAAAAGATTTATGTTTTAACAAATCAACATCTTCCAATAAAAAAATTGTGTATCACTGGAAAATTCCCAGCTAGCTCTACTGATGAGTAAAGTTTTGCTTTACAGATGGAGTTAATAATAGTTTATAAGCTAAAGTGAAAAGGATTTTGGGTGAGCTTCCTAAAGAGGAAGTGAGTCAGTGTCTCGGCAGGAAAGTGTTCCAGATAGGCAGGGCTGGAAAAGTTACAAAACAACCCCCAACTGTGTGGAGTCACAGGGAGTGGACAAGGGATTATTGCAACCCAGATTGCAGAAAGCCGGTAATTAGTAGGGGGCCTTGCATACCCCTCAGCCCGTGTGTCTTAAGGTATGGTCTTCTCCCATCTCACAACCTCAGAGCAGCTAAACTGAGTCATCCCAGGGAAGGCGTAATAGCTAAGGAAGAAGCAGGTGTTGCAGATGGGTGGGTGATTCAGTGGATGGTGTTATTCCTACTGAGTCAATGCTGAAGCAGTTTGTCAGCAGGAAGCTGGGGACACTGTGTGGCTAGAAGATCTGCTTTCTAAATCCAGTGACATTCACGGAGTCTGCGGTTCCCTCAGTACGCTTTCCACAGGGTGGGTTGCCTTCAGTTGCTCTTGGGCGCAGCGCTTTCAAAAGCAAAAACTAGACAGGCATTTTTAAGGTGACTTTCATTGGGATTTGCAATCCTGAGAGTCCAAGTCATTTTTTATCATGGACTGGTATTTCCACATTAGGAAGGCGTTTTTGGAAAGCAGAAGTCCACTATTCCTGTGACTGACTTCACAGCCCTCCCACTGGTTCCTGGGGGGGTCTGGGTTGGGCCTTTACATTAAATTCTTTTTAGCGAGAACTATGTATTTTTTGTATTCTGCAGGGCAACAGGAATGGTGCTGGCACTTGTCAGGTGCACTTAATAACTATGAAGAGCAAGTTCTCCATGGCCATCATGTCCTTTGATGCGCCAATGTTGTCTCACAGAAGAAAGGTGGAGCTGCTGCATCTCCTCTGACTTGCTTAATTCACTGCAAAAATAGGAGCAAATTTTAGAGAACATGTCCTGTAATATCCATTACCAATTATGTGGTTACAAGGCCCATATTACTGGCCTTCTGCTGTTCCAAAGCTCTCTAGTAATTTAACTTTTCAGAGCAGAGATGGTCTTTGGCTTTCTCTCTGTATGTGTGTACACACACATACACAAGTCAAAAATGCATACATTGTACAGCACAGAGGAAGAGGTTTAGACCTTACAAGCCACTGTTGTTTCCCCTATGCTTTTTGCACTTGGGTGGCTCTTTCCTCTTGCTGAAGCATTACAGGTTTGGAAGGTTGGTATTTTTCCTTCCATTCTTCAGTAATTCAGCACTCAGAGCCTCTTTTCCTTTTATTCCATTACTTTCCCACTTGGTCCTTTAAAATTTCATAGCATCTTTGCCTCCAGTAAACAAGAGCAAAAATGACAATATCATTTCTGAATCCTGTGAGAAGAGCCACAAGCTCTGGTCCATATGGTGCCTGGGAGGATGGCAGATACTTCCGTGCATCTCTGCAACGTGATGAAATGGTCCTAAGATTTGGGTTGGCAGAGGTAGCCTTCCAATTTCTGGTGCAGGGAGCAATTTCTGGGGAGACCACACTTAACTTTGAATGGGTAACCAACTATTCCCTCCAGGCTGAGGAAAATGAACTGGGTGGCTTTCCTTAACTCGTGCTTGACATTTGCACTTACTGTTTTCCACCCATTTTATTGAGCACTGCTTTTGGATTTTATTGGCTGAGCTTTTCACCCATTTCTCCTCTGCCACCTCTTCTTCTCCCTTCACTGAGGGTCTGTGTGCCCACACTAGCTCAGTGGAGTAAGATTCAGAGAGCAGATTGCAGATTGGCTTAATTTCTGAAGTGCAGTAATGACATACACTAATTGTTGGTTTGTTTTGGGTTTGTTGTTTTTTTTTTTTTTCCTAAATAGCTATTTTTGCTCTTAAAGGATTTAATTTTGTTTTTACCAAGAATGAAATCATCCAAATTGTTATTTGGGGAAAATTCTCATTGCAAGATAAGAGGGGTAATCTTGATGTTATGTTTCTTTTAGAAATTATATAGTTTTTAAAAACCATACAGTTTCTAAAGTTGAAATGCTATAATCTCTACTGTTTAAGTGCTGACCTGAATGAATTTGCCTCACTACCTTTCTGCTTTCTCTTTGTATAGGTGACTCGCTCAACATTAC
Source organism: Haliaeetus leucocephalus (assembly GCF_000737465.1). Taxonomy (NCBI): domain Eukaryota; kingdom Metazoa; phylum Chordata; class Aves; order Accipitriformes; family Accipitridae; genus Haliaeetus; species Haliaeetus leucocephalus. Next base: position 248,729 of record NW_010973138.1, read on the forward strand.
GGAGAAAGTCTGTGTCAAAGCCTGAAACGGGACCGATTCCTCCTGAATGCTGGGTTAGTGCTTTGGCCACAGCACCACCCATCTGCTAAATCACAAACAACAGCCACATCCAAGGCCAGCTGAGTCCCCACGAGATAAAAATGAGAGTTATGACAGCCGATAGAGAAGAGAGGCCATCAGGATCTAGAGTCTTCCCCGTATCACAGCCTTTCTTTCTTAAATAAGGACAGGCCCCATTTTTATTTCTAGAGAGGAACTGAAACAAAATCCACCATCTTAAACGGGAATTAAGTTCAGTTACACCTGAATCTCTTTACGAGATGCAGTCAAACCTTGGATGGGATGCCATCTCCTTCTCTCCTTGACCTCTTTCTAAACAAATTCAGAGTTGAATGACATGGCTTGAATTCATCTCAGTTACTATTCAGAGAATAAAGTGAAGAGTAACAGCATGTATCAATTAATTTTTCCTCATCCACACCCCAGCATTGTTTTTCCATGGTGAAATCAATGAATACAATCTCTGCTTTCAGAAAGCTGCTCTATGGTAAAAATATTCCACAACTGCTTCCTATTGAGTTTAGCCCCAGTTTTTTTACTGAACACCTTTACTAGCCAGGCATGGCGAGCAGAGCTGTGACTGAGAATTAGACAGGAAAGTAAACTCTAATGAAGTGCGAAATTATTATTTTTAACACCTGTAGAAAGCTCCTGATCCTCCCTGGTTTGCTTATAATATCAATATTTGTATACATCTTTTTTAATAGGTCAGGAATGAAAAGATTCAGAAAAAAAAGAAGTCTTTACTATTATATTTTACTATATACAAGTCTGCTAGACTTGACAACCTGCTTTCTGATGTCCTAGCTTACAAGCCCTTTGAACCACTGGAAATGCTCCTGGAAGGTTGGAAGAAAGCAAATAAGGCACTGATTAAAAAAATACAGAAGAACTAGGTTGATCATTACTATAATTTTTACTTTCAACCACAGTGAGACAAACAGTAAACAAAAGCCCTATGAGCACTCTGAGTCTGTAGCAAAAAAATGATAGAAAGTGTTGTTCACGGGGCAGGGAGCAGCTTTAGGTTTTGGACCTGTGACGTCCAGCACAGTGGGGCTCTGACCCTGATCTGCAGATCCTTAATGCTGTGACAATGTACATACAAAAATCTATCTCCTAAACAGGTAACTATGTCAGGACTGGTGAGAAAGAAACGTCCTCAAAAGCAGGGTCTCTCCCTTGTTCCTGTCCCCAGAGCTTTGGTCTGTAACCTTCACCTTTTACTCAGATTCCTCATGGAGGTTCAAAGAAATGGTTCATATTTCCCAGGCCCTAAAGCAGCTCCTCGTGGGCAGCACAGGGGAGTTGTGCTACCCAGATTTCCAGAGAAGAGATTTGGCCCTTGGGATAGCCTCCGCAATAGACACCCATATTTTGGATATCTGGACTGAGCCAGACTCCAAGATCTTTTCCGGAGTGCTGTGTCTGCTCTGGCATCCTCTTCAAAATGAATGTGACAACCGGAGAGAGTTCAAGGAGGGTGTGCAAAAAGCCTTGGATATGTGGAAAAATATGCTTCACAAAGACAGAGTTGAAGCTCCATTTGTTTAGCTTACTGATGAAGTCAGCAGATGGCTTGCTGGTAGTTTATTAGCTCTTATGTAAAGAGAAGGTATTTGATACTGAAAGGTGATGTAAGCAAGGCTGGAGGTTTTTTTTTTTCTTGAGGAATATTTTTACTTTAAACAGAAGTTACTTGGCTCAGGAGAGTTCATTCACATAAGAGGGAACAGTAATTCCCTTAGGGGTATTAGGGGATTGAGTGGATGAAATACTGCAGATGTTATGCAGGAGGTTAGAGTAGATGATCATGATGGTAACTCCTGGCCTTGAAACTTGACTGTTTCATAAAACTTCTGGGCGGAGGGATCATAACAGAATGTACCACGGGATTTCAGAGATGCTTATAAAATCCTACCTCAGCATTCACTGAACGTGTCTGGAACAAGTACTGTGCTGTCCCACGCATTCAGATTTGGCTCAAGAATGTTAAACTGAGCATAAAGCTAAATGACAACATAGTGGAGAATAGGAGGGATGACTGGTGATGTGGCATGGGTACTTAAGATCTTTACAAGCGATTGTGAACAGAAGATAACACACTTAATCACAGTGTGCCACACTCAGAGAGAAGGCAAATGTCATTGCAGAATAACATGTCAACTGATGGCAGAAAATAACCTTCTTGTACCACTTTCAGAGGTTACTTCAAAGCTTGCAGTCAGAATGTTATCAGGACCTGGGGTTTCAATATTTGTGTTAAGCCGTGTTGTTAAAAAAAAGCATTTTCAAGATGGAGTTTGAGCAGGTTTTTGAAGGTCCTTATAGGATGTAGTCACCTCTGGTAGGAGCGGGATAGTAATGGTGATTCAAGAGATTTTTTTCCCATTCCGTACCTCTAAAAAGTAATAATTGGGTAAAAAGAAGGATTGTTATGCAAGGGGACAGTGAGCAGATACAAAGATGTGCCCAAATCCAAGTTTTTACAGGACTTGTAGCTAATCTGTGTTGCTCTGTCTTCTCCGTGTCTGTGCAAATTTGAGTTACAACTTGTACGCTGATCAGCACTGTGATTTCGCAGTGCCCTCTAGTTAAAAGGAGCTCGGAAGGCCGGACGTGTCAGCGGCGCAGCGTGCCTGCTGGCTACCCACCAGGCATCACACAGATCCTTCTCACTGTCCCCAGATCACTGTAACATCCTTGCACTGAAATATCTCATGGAATCATCAAATAGTTTGGGTTGGAAGGGGCCCTGTGTCAGAGGGATTGCTAGTCGTGCATGGTCATGTCACTGACTAGTACTGCTGCTGCCAGGCCCTTAATCAATTGAAAAATGAAAACCTATGCATTAAGTTATAATAATATTTTAAATGAAGTCTGAGAATACTGCACTAAGTATTTTCCACAACTGCCAGAGTTAGGAAATTTCTGTTTTGTAGGAAATCTGAAAGTCTTTTGGTTTGAAATGTAAACAGTTTCAAATGGCAAAATTCCCTTTGGTTTTCAGCCAGCTCAACAGGGCAACAGCATTGGCTCAGAGAAGGGGGAAGCCATGTCACCTTGAGAAGTGAGATTGACCTTATGCTGTTCTTTCTCTCTCTCACTGGCATTTTCTTATCTAGACCTAAGGATTTTTGCAAATGAAGGAGCAACAGGTCTTCACTGCAATGTCCCAGTTCCCCAGTTCTGTATTCCTAAGTCCATGTGCTGTCCAGTGGCTGTGTGCGGTATTTGCCTCGTCCCAGCAGAAGAGACAACATTCAGGATCGTGCCAGTTTGTTACCAGGAGGATGCTGGTTTGATGTTGATACTCAGAGACAAATATTTATTTGGGGCAATCCTGTTTATTTATCTTGCATTGTTTTTCTTCCTGGACCAGTGGGAACAAACAACAAGTACATTTCCTTGTTGGGAAATGATGGTTGAACTTTTCAGTAAGTTCTCTGTTCAAAAGAAGTTTTGGGTGCTGGTTTCTACCCAGGGCCACACTCTTTTTTGCTGTATGATTGCTTTCTCCTTACTGTCACTCTCTGACTGATTTCTAACAGACCTGCAGCCAAGAAGAACCCCAATGTCTTGATCTGCAACTTACCTCCAAGGAAATCCCTAGGGGTATGTCTCAAGACATGTGGTCAGTGGCTTGGGGATGGTTTTGATTGTGTGGGTCACCACTAAATGGGAGGGATGCTGGGGGGTGCAAAGCAAGCAAATTGTTTCTTTATTGAATGTAGGGTGCTTAGTCCACAACCAGCTTTTACCAAGTCTGTGATTTATAGCCCTTATTACCAACCTTTCTTGGTGCATGATGTTTACATATTGCCTAACCTTTGCCTAACTTCTATGTACTTCTCAGCTACAAAGACTATTGGTCAAAATGGTCAAATATACTATTATGATAAAATGTGAGTTTTAATGTAAAGCCTGTATTATTCAAGAACCAAAGAGAAGAAAGTCCAGCAAAATAAAAGTTACTGTGTAAATAGGGTTGGGAGGAAAAAAAAAAAAAGCCTTCTTGAAAAAAGCATGATGTTTACATGGCACATTTTTGAAAGGTTCTGTGCCATTTCCAGGTAGTTTTAGTTGTAACAGAAAACCTGGTTATTAAACCGTATGGCTGGAAGATGCTTGCAAGGTAGAAAGATCACAGATTACGGCTTTGGTTACCATACAACATATGAAAAAAAGGAGGGGAGGAATTTAACAAGAGCAAAAGTGTTGTCAAAGCTATGACCAAGCGGCGTTTGCACTAGTGTTGGAAGAACCGGTTGCACTGCTGCAGCTATGGCACTTGGTTTTGCGATGTGCATAGTCCCTGCAGTGGTCCCTTGATGAAAGCAGAAGTGACTGTTTGTGCTTGGCCTGTCCAGAGCCCATCAGCACAGCGGCAGTGGGAACGGCCACTGGTAGAAGCGGTATGCCTGTGGGTGAATAGGCTATTACAAATACTCAAAGGATTTTTGATTTAAGGGCTGCAGTGCCTCAGTGCTTTAGGGAGTGGATTTAGCTGTAGACAGAAAAAGTAGCAAAAGAAGAGCTGAGAAAGTGCAAACCAGAATTTTTCAAAAACACCGTTTTACCCCGCCTTTGTTAAAAATTCAAACAAATACCCACCAGCTGAAAAAGTATATTGAATAATTGGACTTCAGATACTGTGCCAACAAAACACACATGGACCGTGGTGATAAAAGGTTTTCTCCCAGTGGAACAAATCACTTATCAGGCTATGATACAAAGTAAGGAAACATTTCAGTACAAATGAACTTTAGCTTCACAATAGCTGCAATAAGGGAACGCTGACTTTCAGCTGCCTTATTTGGAGGAGAACTATCCAGACCTACCCACAGCCTTTACTTATCTGCTATTGTGTAATTTTTAATGTCATATTTGCTTATACGTGCCCCATAATGACTATTTTCCACTAGAGACATGTACAGCTACTATTTTGCAGCCTCACGTTTCCTTCTAAATTTCTTCTGCCTCTTTTCTCAGCCACTTTGTCTCTCATTTTCTTTTCATATCTTGGCCATTTCCTCTCTTTGATTTGTTTTCGTATTATTTCTTCCCTTTCTTTTGTCTCTTTCTTTCCTTTCTCATCTTTCATATTCTGAGCCTGACACAAAGCCCGTAGACTGTCATTTTCTCTTTTAGTCCCTATTTCCTCCTCGATAATGTTTTCATCAAACACTTTAGAAGAGCGAGAAAAAAAATTTGGAAAAGCTTTTCATTATCTTGAGATATTTATTCTTCTTTATGTCCTTTCTCCACCCAAGGAGACTAGCAGCTTGCCCAGGAGACGTTATTAGAGCTGCATCTGTAGTGGAATTTGGGGTGCCAGGGACTGGAACAAGACACGGGGTTGGGATGTAGAGTAGTGGTCAACAATGGCACCTACATTTTTCATTATCCTAATATGAAAAGAGTTGAGATTCCCCTAAAAATCACAGTTAAGCTGACTTGAAAAGCATTAAAAAAAAAAAAAAAGCTTTTAACAGTGGCATAACAAGGAGGGAAAGAGAAGTGTGGAGAAGTGCTGCATCAGACTCCCGTGCCACTGTCGGTGGAGCTGGGCTGTGCCCCAGGACTCGGTGTCCCCACCATCGCTGGTGCAGGGGTGTCTGAGCCACCGGTGAGCCAAAGGACCGGGCAGGCTGGGCAGGGATGGCCATGCTGCCCGTGCACAAACCAAGCCTGCCTTGAAGACACCTCGCTGTGGGTGCCAACTGACCTGCCCCATCGCTTATTCTCCTTTCTGTCTCGCTGTGAGGTTGAGGCATTTATTTGCAGTGCATTACTCCAATAACTGTTTCTAGCAGCTGTTTCTGCCTATTGCTGAGGATGAGGTTTTTTCTCCAGCACAGATAGTCTTAAAATATGGATATTTAAGTCCCATGAAAGTGAAAAAACTGAAAAGAACAACAAAACAGCCCCCCAAGCCCAGCAGGTGATACCACACTGGTATTATTTAGAGCCTTTCCCCACTTTTAATCTGGTTTTGTTTGTTTGTTTGTTTTTAAAAACACTGGAGAAATGAAGGGAATCTCCAAATTCCACCTGAGGAGGACATACTTTTGATGTTCAACACATGTTTGGAAGACATCCACGACTTAACAGGAGGTAAAGCGATCCCAAATGCACCATCCTGCACTTGTATTAAAGAAACTAGGGGACAATGCCTAGCCTAAGCCAAGACTGTTGCAGTTTTCTTCTTTCCTCTCCTTAGCAAAGAAAAGGGGTAATAAGGTACCAGGCTACTCCTCCTCGTTGGAGGCAGCAAGTAGTGCCACGTATGACCTTTTGTTACTTTGACATGCTACCTTATAAGCTGGTAGCTTTAAGAAACGCAAGGCAGGAAAATTTAATCTCTTGGAACATGATGCAAAGTCATTTAATTATTTTTAAGACATTCTTTGAGAATGACTGGATTGCTGCTTAAGGTGGGGCATGTGCGTGTGAGCAAAGGTTTGCACTTAACCAAAAAAGGCCTCCCGGGTGAACCAGAGCTGTTAAAGCAGGCTGTTTCCTGGGCTGGCCTGTAAACTCTGGGCACTTGGAGATCCTGGATGCTTTCCAGCTAGGCTGCCAATTTTCAGATGAGCATGGGTAATTCTCAGGCTCACCCACTCCTACCCATGAGCTGAAGTTTCTCTTCCCCTGACAGCACAGTGCTTTTCTTTGGCTATGCTCCCACCAAGCACCCACAGCACGACTCCAGCCCTGCCACTGCAAAAGATACAGGCTCCAGAGTATTAGGGATGGGTGAGAGCTGGATTTTTTTTGGTCTACAGGGAAAGCAATGGGTTTGAAAAAGTCTTCTTTCTCAGAATGGAAAAAGGGCACTCCATTTTTCTCCCAAATTTCCTATGAGACCAAACTAAACCCCCCAAAATCACCCATAAAACCCCCTTTTTGTACCGCTCTCAGTGTTTCATTTTGATAAAAACACAATGTCTCATTCTTACTCCACCTTGAAAAATATTTTTTTTTTCATGTACTATAAAATAAAAGTCAACCCCTGGTAAACTGTCTTTTCAAACTGAAAAACTGAAACATTCGCTTCCAGAAAGTTCAGGTCAGACCTTCTTGGAAGACTTTCTCTAAAAATCTGTTTTTCAAAATGAGTTCTCTCTGAATTTGCCCCACTTAGATAAAACCCTTTTTTTAGAAGAAATTAGCTTTCTTTTTCTGGTGGGAAAGAAGTTACCATGGAAGATTTCCATGCAGCTCTGTAGTAGGCTGGCCCATGGAAATACTATGGATGATTTACCAGTCAGTGGTAAAAAAGAGAAGTGTTTGGACCAAAACCTGAACTAGGGTCTCCCTCAGCTTTCTCCTCTCCCAGTGACGTCCCTGCTTCTGCTCCCCACCTCTTAGCTCAAGCCTGCCCTACAACTCCCCTAACCTGTAACATAGGCACAACTGGAGATTAGAGAATTGAAAGAAGCCAAAAAGCTATTCTAATCAAGTATATAGACCTCCACAGGAATGTAGTAACATCTAATTCTTCTCTACAGCATCTATGAGATTCAATGCTCTTCTCCCTTGGGCTGTATCCAAAGATTGTTGAAGCCAACTGAGAAAATCCCTTAGGCTGATTTTTCCCGTAATTTTGCAAATCCTGACATTTATGATTTTTTTTTAATTTTGAAGGAGGAAAAACTACTAGCTTATTTATCCTCTTTTCTTTACCAATGCCAGTTGTGGTAGTACTGGGTTTTGAACTGAGCTCTAAAGCTAAATTACAGCAGTGAAGCTGTAAAAAAGCTGTTCTAATTCTGGGAATACAAACATTCATTTGTCACTCTAAGTCTCAGCTAGAATGAAATGTCTAACCTGCACATCTTTTAAAATCAACTCCTCTGCTCTTCTTATCACCACCTCTTCCAACCTCTAGTCCTAAGAGTAAGCTTCATCACTTTTCTCCTTATACAAAACCTGTCCTAGAAGAGAAACAAAGCAGGGCTGCGGGAACAGAGATGTTTCTCCTCCTGTGCTGGGTGGAAGAGTACATAGTGCTGCTTTGTTAGCGAGAGAAAGGTTTTCCATCCATTCTCAGCCAAGGGACTGCGTTCCCATTTCAGCTGACCAGACAGGGTTATACGGCTCTCAAAGAGTTTCTGTGGCAATGGATGAAAATATTTGTATCTGGATTTGTCTTCTGCTGTATTTGTCAACACCAGTAAAGGTCAATGTTTTTCCTTGGTCAGGGAAAGATGTTGTGTAGCTTTACAGCAGCATGAAAGCTGAAAGAAGAAAAGCAAACAGAAGTTTTGGCAAGTGGTAGATCCTTCAGGATCCAGGGACCATTAATCTATTAAAATGAAATTGTTTCTTTTTCTGTCCCCAGGACACTTCAGGCAATCCCATAAGCGCAGATCCTTCCAAGCAACTCAGAGAAAGCTGAGTCTTGCTGTCAAAGGAGTGCCTTAGCAAAGCTCCCCAAAACGTCCCTGTTCATCTCTTCAAGCAGACACTGCAGAGGGAAAGCAATAGCCTAATCAAGCCATAATATGGAGAAAGAAAAGAGATGAACTACAATAATTCTCTTCTCCTCTTGCTAGCCCCAGAATTTAATTTCTGGCTTTTAGACTCCGCTAAAGTCTAAACATAGCAACACGGCATTGAAAGAGAGCCTTTCGAAATTTTAGGGAATCTCTAGTCTTGCATTTAAAGTTGAAAGGAAATATAATGCCTATTCTGCATATCTTCAAAATAAATCAACAACCAAGCACGATTCCTATCCTAGTGTTGCTGGAATGAGAGGCTAGATTCATAAAACGTTGGAAACACTATGGAAATCTAGAGTAAGAGTGCATTAAATCTGAGTCTTGCCCAGTACATGGATATTTTTTCTGTCAGATCCCAGTCTCCACAACCTCTTTTTTACAGTATTTTGTTCAAATCTAGCTCCCCTACATCTTTTGACTAGAGAATGAATACATGCAAGACCCAGACTGCTTGATTCTGGCAGCATGAAGCAGCAGACATTTAAAAATGCATTTATCATTTCAAGAAAGCTATTCCAGGTTGCTTTTTCAGAGTGTGATTGAAAGTAATTTTGAAAATGTAGAACACTAAAATAAGAGGAAGATGGAGACATGACTATCTGTAGGCTTTCAGATTTGTTGAGATCAGGATACTTGATAGTATATGAGTAATTTCTACTAAGAGTAGTTTCAAATAAAAATTCTTGTTTTTCCTCAACTAATGGAAAAAAAAAGTTGTCAAATGGCACATTTTAGGGTTAACAAAGCTATGGCTGTTACTCATGCCCGTTATTGCATATAAGCGAATACAGAAATAACTCGGCAATGGTTTGAATTGGCATTGGCTTATTAAATCTGGTGGTTCTGATTTTAATTTAACATATCCTGTGGTGCAGTGTGTGAAATATGTACTTAACCCAGATTGTTGTGAGATGAAAGCACACTCATGTTTATTTTACATTATTTGCTGTAGTTTGTTGAAAGCCAACATTCCTGGGCAGTGAATGCAGTGGGATGAATCATTTGAAGTAGGTGAGGGGTTAGCAGCTGGAGGAAAATGAAAGTTAAATAACTACATTAAATTTCAGCAAAATGGGTTAAAAAATGTAACACTAGAGAAACCAATATCTTCATTCTGAGGCAAGGAATTATGGCCCTTATTTCTATGGGTTACCTACTAGTACTTTCAATGCCAGCGATGATTAGAGGTAACTAACATCACACATTTCGTACCTTCAGAGCTGAGGTGCTGAAGCAAAGTTAAATACAAATTGCTACCAGGAGCTGTAGCGAATGCCCAGAATGACAGCATAGCACCAGGGAATCGATCCTAATGATTTACTATTCATATCACCATAGTTCGTAGGAGTCTCAATCAAGGACCAGGACATCACCAGATTGAGTATTGAATGGTTAAGGAGAAAAGATGGGCCCTGTGCTAGAGAGCTTAGCACCGAAGCAGAGGCAATGGGAAATGACAAAGTAGGCAAAGAGAAGGGAAAGCACAAGGAAATGATGGAACAGCAGTGTCTGGCAGAGCAGAAATGAGCTCAGCACAGGGGCAGTCCACAGTAAAGATTTTCTGAGAGCATCCTGGAGGCTTTTAATGATGATTTTGACGGAAGACAAGGGAGCGGCTGCGCGGGTGTTTGTGGTGTGCCCGTCTCACGCCTGAGGAGTGGTGGGAGTGAACGGGCAAAGGTGCTTGTCTGAAAATCTATCAAGTAGGCAAGCGAGGCTCGTAGTAAGGGCCAGCTGTGGGCAGAAATGATATCTGGTCAGTGAGTGATGCACTGGGGGGCCTCGAGAGCAGAGGGAAGGGGCTTCTGCTGCACGTAGCAGAGCAAGGGAAGGGGGGCAGAGGCAGCAGCAGCAGAGCCAAAGCCACCCGTGAGGAAAGGATGCTCGTAGCAGCATTTGAGCTGGGTACAATTTGGATGAGACAGTGTTTGTCAAGGCCAGAAAGAAAAAGAGGTGGGAGTAGCTGAGATTCGAAATGCCAGAAGCCTGCACAGGAATTTTAGCTGAAAGGAGATGAAAGGCCGCAGCGTAAAGATGATATCCAGAAAAAAATAAAATCGCTGAGGATGTGAGAAGAAGTCTGAGCCAAAAAAGTCTCCCAGGGGTGCCTGTGGGACAGGCAGCACGCTCCTGAGACCATGCAGTACGTCCCAGGGCTGTCAGCTGAGCAGCTCTATTCCCACCACGCTTGGCTTCAGCTGGGGGGGAGTTGTCTTTTGGGTGGCGTCAGAGGGACAGGCATCCACCGGGATAGATGGAGCCGGGAAGCAGATCTGTAAATCACCAGGGACAGGGAAAGGGAATTTGAATTTGTGCTTGTAGGTGAGGTTGCACAGAGATAGCAGAAAGACACAGAGAGGAGCAGGAGAGATGAGCAGATGCAGAAGTCCCTGGAAAGTGGGGTGGGTGACAAGGAGCATCTGCAGAAGGAAGACTCGAGCAAGGAGGAGAAACCAGCAGGCCACCAAATGAGGAAGATGGCTTCCTGGGTGCCTGGCCAGTGAAAGACTCAGGTGTTTTCCCCAGGGCTGTGCACCGCTTCTTGCGATTTCACAAGCTGGTCTGCAGAGGTCTCTTGCTGGTTTCTGACTTTCTTCCTCTATCTTTAGCTGCTCTGGTCTCCTCACTCAGGTGTGAACAAACACCAAGGAGGCTGAGGACAGGCTGAGACGTCTGGCATCATCTTCCAGCATTTGGAAGATCAGCATTGCCGAAACCCAGAAGAAGCAGAGGTGCTGAAAGCTGCCAAAGTCAGATCAGTCAGGCAGATGCACGGTGCAGTACAAAGAGCTGGGACTGAGGAGGTAGAATAGCAACAGAGGGTTTCCTTGGACTAGCTAACATGTGAATTGCACAGCCGCAGGGTTCATCATCACTCTACTCCCCCGATTATCAATTTTCAGAGACAGCATGGTTAGTCCTTCATCATCCTGTCGGTCTGGTCCAGATCACAGAGACTCAGAGCAAAGCAGTTATTCACCACGAGATTGCCTGGAAAAGGACAGTCCCTCTCTAAAACCAATAAAGTTACATTGAACGGAGACTGTATCGTGCCTAAGAGCAGTGAGGGCTGGACTCACGTAAGATGAAGATGGTCCTATGACTTTGGGCCTTCCTATGCCTGCATTTAGTGTGCAGCTTCCATAGCTGTAATTAATGCAATTTCTTGTTTACCGTAGGCTCTTGTCCTTCAAAAGGCATGGGGATACCTTGTCCGGACAATGCCCTTGCTAAGTGTTTCCTAGTTGCTCTTTGCGTTACTTAACTTTCAGTCTTTAGGCTGAGGGATAGCAAGATACGGATGCTTAAATTCCTTGGACTCCTTTGGATATGCGAGCTTAAATTCAGCGCACGGGTACCAACTTGGCCCAACCCGTTTGAGCCGCAGAGGTTGTCGATGCGGGTGCTGGTGCCGAAACCCTTTTCCTCCATGCTGCCTAAGTTTCCTCACCCCTGACGCTGCGGGAGGCCAT
>NW_010973138.1:261093-261542 GCF_000737465.1 Haliaeetus leucocephalus
CCCAGTGGGGGTCTAGGTAGTCCAATGAGGAACTAGGTGGCCCAAGGGAGTTCTGAGAGCCCTGGTGAGGATCTAGGTGGCCCAGTGGGGGTCTAGGTGGCCCAGTGGGGATCTAGAGGTCCCAAAGGAGCACTGGGCAGCCCAGTGGACTTCAGGGTGCCCCAAGAGGATGTGTGCGGGGGGGTCCCCACTCCAGAACCACCCTTCCCCTGGGGGTCAGCCCCCCTCAGCCTCCCCCCCCAGCCCCCCAAGACTCACCCCTGGAAGCAGTGGGCAGCTGAGAGGACCCACTGTGGGGTGACGAGGGTTCCCCCGCAGAAGTGCTCGCCGCGCAGCTGGAGGCTGACCTGCCAAGGCCACTCTCCGGGGCGGGCGGCCGTGCCCCCCACCACGCGACCCAGCTCCCGCTGACGCCCGCATTCGGGTTCTGCGCCTAGAACCCCGGTCAA